>NC_056737.1:1574964659-1574969659 GCF_019279795.1 Protopterus annectens | reverse complement strand
CAGCTTTACTAGATATATTGACACCCATTGTTATTTAACTGTATATTTACTTTTAAATTTTCTAGGTTCTAGAAAACTTTTACAGTTGACACTTTATGATTCTTTCTATTTACAGTATTATTTAAGCATATCTTCTCATTGGCTTCCTTATGAGCACATGACTTTTGGCATTGTATTTGAATAATTTACAGTTACTTACTTGTACATTCTGAAGAAGCTCTTCTATCAAATAAGAGCGAAAGCTTAATTGAACAGTTTAGTGTCCGTGTCTTCATTTCAAAGCATTTATTTTTTTCCTCACTTTTAGAAGTTTATATTTTGGATGCTTGAATTCTTCTTTAAAGCGGTATTTCATTTATATTTATTTTTCCGTATTGCCTATTATGACTGATCGCACTGCCACTGAACAAGGCTCCTGCAGCCCTATTCCTTCAGAAGAATGTGCACCTTCTAATGAATGTTTTCAACATATACCACAACAATTCGTTGACATCTTAGACAACTTAGAAGTCACTACTGTCAAAGCACAAGAAGCTTTATTCAAATACAATCAATATGTTAATTCCAGAGCAGGTTTGAGCAATTCCGCTATTACTGCTATTACTTCAACAACTTCTACTATTTTGCCTTCGTCTAAAAACTACAGACTTGGTGAATTACATTTTTCGCAGGATCCATCCACTTCAACTATGGCTATACCTCCTCATCCCACTACAGACATCAACGATCTTCCCATTAATACATCTATCAGTCCTGAAGGTGACTACAGTGCCATCTCATCTCATCGGACTACTGACAGCATCAACTTCCCCACTAGTACATCGACGAATATTCACAGATGTGGTGAATTACATTTTTCACAGAATCCATCTACTTCAACAGAGGCTATACCGTCTCATCAGACTACCAACTTCATTGACTTTCCAACTAACTCATCTACAGTCTCTGAGAGTAACTACATTGCAAACCCAACCTATACCTTCATCGCTGATATCGGTACCTCTTTACTGAACTCTAACACCACTGTGTCATCTAAGCATACTGCCGATAATCTCAAGACTACCACTGTTAATTCTACCAACATATTAACAGCTAATGTGGGTGTTTCTCCAGCGGATAGCAACACCATTTCATTACCTAAAACTGCCGCTAATAAATATAAGACTTTCACTAACCTCAATATGATGAGAGCTGTTTGTTCCGCACACCCCGTCAGTTCCGCCTGCTCTTCTAGTGCTGGTGTTTCCACCTCCATTGGTATTCATCAAGTCTCCGTGGCTGGTTTGCCTGCTTTTTCTTCATCTGGAAAGAAGTCTTCAAAGCACGCTGATGTCCACGAATCCATTGGCTTCCCCAGTACTCATGGTTCCTTCACTAGCGGTATCCATCGAGTCTCCGTGGCTAGTTTGCCTGCTTTTCATTCGTCCGGAAGAGTTACTTCAAGGCACACTAATGTCAACGCTTCACTTCGCGTACCCAGTACTCGTGCTGCCAACACAGTGTTTGCTTCTTCGCTCCAAAATGTTCAAACACCTCTCTTCAACGAAACCAACAGCACCGATTCCTTCAGCTTTACACCTCCTTCACATACCATTTCCGTTGGTGCTCCACCTTCTTTAAATCAACGACGTAACCTTACTACTGGCGCATTGGATCCACAACTTGACATTGATGCGAACGTGATTTGCGGAGTGCCTCTCTCATCGATGGATCATCTGTCGTCTACCGACCCTGTCAGAAATAACAACATCAACAACATTAATGTTAACTACATTACCGACAACAACGCTTCCTCTACATTACACAACGCTTCTTCAACATCACTCAATTTTAACACTTTCACTTCTACTAACCCTATTTTTTCAGTACCGTACATTCATTCTATTCACTCTGCAGCTCTTCCTGACCGAAACAACACGAGGGTTCTTCACTCCACTAGCGACCATCATTCTACCTCTGTAACTTACCCCTCTGGCTATAACCTGACACTTCCCAATGCAATTGACACTGACATTCCTAACATTTCTTCTCTTCTTCGTTCACCTTTGGGAGCGAATCCTTTTTCTATTCCCACCACTAACACTTTTAATGATTTAACATCCCACATTCACAGCACTCATTCCAACAACTGTAAAGCTGACATTTTCAAACTGGAGAGACTTATAAAAGTCTACAAGAACATCGAATACGACATACATTACCTGGACACTTGCCTTTCCAACAACATTGTTCCCCAAGGATTACGATATATGAAGTTTCCCAACAATGCCTTCATTAACATACAACTATACAATTCTCTCAAATCTGTTTTCAACGAGACTGGTTTAAAAACCATTTCCATCCTCAACGAGGACAACAAGAAGAGACTTCTTGATCTCAAAAAAGAAATAGACACCTTGAATTCCATTCTGCTTAACCATCATGAGTTTCATGCATATGAACATTTTTATCGTGGCATTCCACAAAGAATAGATCGACATATTTCGTCTCTGATTACTAGAAAGCAAAGTAAACTCAACAGAGATATTGCACAATATATTAACAACTCAGCTTACCCTACCCAGAAATATCCTACTCCGAAAAACAGTACATCTACTTTTAACCAATCAACTGTCCTTTCCACTGGCTCTCAAGCTGACAAACCACCTTTTCAAAGAAAGAATTTCAACAACCGCTCCCAGACCAACGTTTTGAGAAAAAATTCCAGCAAATCTGTTTTTTCTACGCATACACCACCTCAACAGCAGCGTACTACTTTGCCATCTCCCAATCAGCATACTATTGGCTTACCTCTTACCACTACCACTTCCTCTTCAGTGTCTCTTATTAATTTGTTAACTTGTTCTACTGACAGCCCAGCTATGGGACATACTCCCTGTACTACTGTCCCACTTTCTCCTAACATTCCCGTTTCTTCTCCTTCTGTCCTCCTTCCTGGTTTCTCACCCTCTTCTCATTCCTTTACTTGCCCTAGTTCTTCCTCCTTTTCTAGCCCTCCAATGGACATCAATAACCAAGATTTTTTGTCCAAGAGAACTACCCCCCTTCTTCCCAGCATCCCTTTTCAAGGAAAAGGGAGAGGAAAAGCCAGAAATCATCTTACAAGCAAAAGACCTTTACCACCTCGTTCTCCAGGTTCAAGAATCATCACCAGAAGCTCTATGAGAAATCAGGTTCTTCTATAACTATTCCAAACACTCATCCAACACACTCTCTAGATCTTCACCACTCTTCAAATACCCATGTTTCTGATGGTTTCCCTTCAATAAACATACCTTACGTTTACAATTCTTTAATTCATATGAACACCACCATTTTCAATCTTACCAAACGCAATTTCAGCAATCAGCAATTGAACATTTTATACAAAGGCTTCAACTTCATTCCTGCACAACGTGCTCTCTTACCTGATTTACTACTGGATTTGAAACTCTATGCCAGGAAACTTAATCTTAAACTATTACACTCTAATCCTCACTCCAATAATAGTAACTCCACATATTCTGACTCTAGTGCATCTGATGACTCTGACTCATCTCAACACATCACTACCCTCAAACCAAAGAGTCTATTCAACCCACCTTTACACCCCTCCATTTCATCTTTCTTAAAAGTTTGTGAGAGAGATATTAGAAATTTATGTTCTTCTAATATCACTACTAAGTGGTTCAACTTATCTCTACCTGAAAGGAGGATTTTAACTGATTTCACCAAGGACAAATCCTTACGCATCATGCGAGCCGACAAAGGCAATGGTTTAGTACTTATGGAACAAGACTTGTATGTTCAAAGAATCGAATCTACTTTACTGAATAATAATTACTTCAAACGTGTCGACATCAAGGTTGTTCACAATCACTTTTCCAGCATTGACAAAACTTTGAAATCTTTAGAGTCTACTAATGCCATCTCTCTGGAAGAATACACTTTTATGCACGTCCCTTCTCCCAACCTTGGCAAACTGTTTGGGATTCCTAAAATCCATAAGAATTCCACGGATCCACCTTTCAGACACATCATTTCCAATAAAAAAACCAAAACTGAGAAAATTGCGGAGTACTTGGACTCTATCCTCAACCCCCTAGTCCAAGCTACTCCCCATTATTTAAAAGACTCTTGGTTGTTTCTAAATGAACTGTATCTCAAAAAAGAAAAGTTACCTAATTGTATTTTAGTGACTTTAGATGTGGAAGGTCTTTACACTAACATCCCTCACTTGGAAGGTTTAGCATTCCTTAGAACATTTTTGAACAAATACACTAATTTCTCCACGTTCAAAATAAACACTTTGTGCACACTTGTTGATATTGTATTAAACAATAATTTCTTTTTCTTCAATAATCACATTTACAAACAAATCAGAGGTGTAGCTATGGGTTCGATTGTTGCTCCCTCCTTTGCTAATATTGTTCTTAGCACTTGGGAACTAGAAAAGTTGCAACACTTACAAAATTTTAAGTCCTTACACATCTACAAGAGATTTATTGATGACATTTTTTTCGCATGGCATGGGGACAAGCCTTCTTTGGACAAGTTTATTAATAACATGAAAACAAGCATTGGTTTCTTAAACCTTGTCTTATCTGATTGTGGTGACAATGTCTCTTTTTTAGACACAAAGATTTACTCTTCCCATGGCAACATTTGTTCCACTATACACAGAAAAGAAACCTACAAAATAAATTACTTAGATTTTAACAGTTCCCATCCTTACTTCATGAAAAGGAATATTGTACGCAGTCAATTCATCCGCACTTCTAGACTGGTTAGTCATGATGATGAGTTTTACACACAAGCCACATTACTTGTACAAATGTTCCTTTCCAGGAACTACCCTTTATCCCTACTTCTCTCTACTTTTGAAGACATATCTTCCAATAGACATACCAAACACTTACCCATCTTAATTTATGGTTTTAAAACAAAAAACACATCTAATCTCTCCAAACTTTCTACTATGTCTCTTAGTTTTCCCTTACCCATTTCTAGGGACATGTCCC
>NC_056737.1:1574957159-1574959659 GCF_019279795.1 Protopterus annectens | reverse complement strand
TAGAAAAGTCAGGAGTACCTTGGGCTTGAACCACTGGAAGATGGAGATGATAAGGAAGAAGCAACACTGAAATTAGCAAGTAAATGGGAAATGGAAAAACATCAATCCCATTGAATATCAGATTGAACATGTGAAGCAATGACATTATCTCTAATTGCCCATCAATATGTGTGAGCTGTTTAGATACAATATCTGCAACGACATACTCTTTTGATTACTGAAACTGTGTGTGAAGACACATTGATATCATGAACCAAACAGATGTCCATCAGTTCAGTTTTCACTTACTATAAATTTGAGTTCCCTGGGTCTAATACCCATGATGATATCATATTTGATTGGCTAGAAATGTCAGTGATGTGTGTAAAACCCACAATAATGTCATAAAATTTAACCACTGTATAAATGAATGGTTTATATATTTAGCTTACATGTTCATGTTTAGCATTTTATATTGGAAAATCATCATGAATGCTTAACATTCATATATCAGACGGTCTTAGTGATAATATACATAAGAAACACATGCATTATTTATACAAATATTTAACATCCAACATCCTCTTCTATGTTTATAGCTATTGGCATGTATATTCCATCACATCCCACATTAACATAGATGTAAAGAGTTATTAAAGTATGAAGAAAAACTGGATTATTATGTTAGGTGCTTTATGTTCACCTGGACTTAATGAATATTTTTGAGTTTTTTGTTTTTAATTTTATTACCATGTACAGTTTAGTAGCTCTGGTCATTGGTTCATGACATCAGTGTGGGTTTACACACATTACTGGGCATTCAAAGATGATACCATTGTTGCATTGCATCTAAACAGCTCACAATCATTTCTGGTCTATCAGAGATGGTGTCACTATACCATATTATGGTAAGCCAACAAGTCTAACACTGTTGAAGACTGATTTGATACACAACATCATTGTGGATTCACATATAGTTTGGGGTATCAAAAGTTTATGCCATTGTTGGTATTGTATCTAAACAGCTCACACATACTTATGGGCAACTAAAGATGATGTCATAGTTTCACATGTTCAGTCCTATATTCAGAAGGATTGATGCTTTACAGTCTCCCATTTCACTAATGTCAGTGTTTCTGGTCTTTTTCTTGATCATCTCTACCTCCAAATGCCAGTTTCTGGCCAAAGTCATGATTCTCCTACTCAACTCTTGTGCTTTTTCTTTGCCAGTTTTCTCCAGTAAATTCCAACCCCCTCTTGCCTAGT
This sequence comes from Protopterus annectens, assembly GCF_019279795.1. NCBI lineage: Eukaryota > Metazoa > Chordata > Ceratodontiformes > Protopteridae > Protopterus > Protopterus annectens. The sequence continues at coordinate 1,574,958,414 of NC_056737.1, read as the reverse complement.
TTCTGTATTCTTAATTGCAGTCATCCCTATCTGCAGAATCTCCTTTCTCCATCCTTGTGTTGGCATAGCTCTTAAAATTATTTCTACCACTTTATGAGTATAATATTCTGCATGGTTATTACTAGTCTTCTTAAGGATCTACATTCAAAATCCCAGTCTCTCCTTTCTAGAGCTTACCTCCTGTTTCATCATCTCTTTCCACTTTAAATTATAGCTTTCTGTTTGTGCTGTGTAGCTCTGAAATACTCCTTCAAAATAGGCAATCGGAAACCACCTTGTTCTATTGGAAGGATCAGCTTATCTCACCTGACTCATGCTGTCTTCCCCTCCCAGATAAAATCCTTCAACTCTTTATTAATTTCTATCCACATCTTCTCTGGTTTATAAAAATATGCCTGACCCATGTATAAAACTAAAGGGACTAAAAAACATTTTCACTGCTTGTATCTTACTATCTATATCCAGAAAAACAGAGCTGAGCTTCCAGTTTTTCAGTTTTTGTGTTATTTTTTCTTTAGTCTCTTCCCACATATTCTTTGCTGCCACAACAGAATCCTTTTTAATCCATACTGCTAAGTACTTCATTTTATCATGTCATCAAAAATATAGGTAGCGCTGAACCAATTTATGTGTGGGTACATAGTTTACAGCTACTGTCTTTGTTTAATCTTCATTCATTTTGTATCAGGAAAAAGACTGAAACTGTCTCAGAATGTTCCACAATACCGAAATGCCCTTTTCTGGATTTATCAGGTGTAAAATAATATCATTTGTAAATGAAGCCAGCTTTTATTCACTACCATAGCAATTTTATACTTGAATTTCTGAGCCCCTTATTTTATTTGCCAATAGTTCTAAATATAATGCAAATAACAAAGGGGAAAGAGGACACCCTTGCATGATTACTCTGCTCAAACAGAACTTATGAAAGAGGAGCCCACTCACTTTAATATTTGCCTCCAGTCCCTCCTATATCCTCCTAATCAACCTTATAATTTTATCAGGGAATGCAAATGCTTCTATTGCCCTATTCATAAAATTCTAGCTTACTTGGTCAAATGTTTTCTCTGCATCAAGACCAAACAACAGTGGAATTTTCATACATTTTGATTCCCTCTGGATCATTATTTTTCTGTTAATGTTATCAAGTCTTTGCCTCCCCTCCATAGGTTCATAGGTTCATAGGTTTATACTAGGCTATCTGCCCTAAGGCATTTATAAGCCTAGCCCAAATTATTGTGGCTTACGCCACCCC
>NC_056737.1:1574885794-1574956659 GCF_019279795.1 Protopterus annectens | reverse complement strand
GTTCTGTCCTTGGCAGTATGTAACCCATACAGCTGTAGCTATGGCTTCTGCAGCAGTGATCATTTGAACATCTACTCTTCTGGTAAGTATTACTTACACTACTGTACTTTCTGCTCCAGAACTCACAAATGGGGACTTTGTGATAGAGAGCATCTTTTTTCATGGACAAACTTGTTCCTGTATGCATTCCTGCCCTTGCTGCTGATCCTCCCAGGGTACTGATAAAAGTCAGGGCGGACAGACCAAGAGTGATCCTAGGAGTCCTTTTCTGGCTGAGGCAACACTGGTTCTCCTTTCTCTTGATCCTCCGTGAGGAGAGATTCTGCACTCTACCACAGGAAGTAGATTTTTTTCAGCCAAGTCAAGGGATCTGTCTTCCATTTTCACATAGCCACACTCAGGTTAACAGCCTGGAGGATTGGGTTTTGACATCAAGGAATACTTCCTTATCCCATGGATGTGGTTTCCATTTTAAAGGAGAGAAGGAAACTGATACCAGAAAATAATACCTGGCAAAATTGAAGCAATTTTCCATCTGGTGTCGCAGCCAGAACACTAACCCTTCTCCGGCAGATGCCAACAATGTCTTGGAGTACCCTTCAGGCTTATTTAGACAGGGACTTTCTTACTCCGGTATTAAAGTACATGCATTTGCCATCTCATCTTGCCTGCACAGTGCGCAACCCATCTTCTCTCACCCCATGAAGCTTTTGCTGTAAAGGAGTAATTCACTTGAGACCAACCAGAAGGAACTCTCTTTCTGTATGTGATCTGAATTATGTACTAGAGAAACTCGTCTTGCCTCCCACCCCCCACCCCCATTCTATACCTGCTGCTACTACCTCTCTGAAAAGTGCTCATGTGGAAGACCAATTTCCTTATAGCTATCCCATTAGCAAGGAGGGTCTCAGAGCTACAAGCTCTCATGTGTAAAGAGCCTTTCACTGTCTTTCACAGGGATAGGGTAACCCTTAGAACAAACCCAACATTTATGCCTAAGGTTGTATTAGAGCTTACCATAAATCAGGCTATCCAGCTGGCAGTCGTCTTACAAAATACACAGAACAGGACAGAGCAAGTTGTCCATTTGCTGGATGTGCACAGGCAGATCAGATACTGTCTAGACAGGGCAAAAGCCCCTAATAAAGCAAAGCAATTAATGGTGGCTTTTGCAGAGGATGAACAGGGTAGGCCTTTCTCCAAACAAACCATTTCCAAATAGATAGCCAACTACATTAGGTGCTGTTACTCCCACCATGGAAAAATTCTACCAGAGTGTATTAAAGTCCACTCCACCAGGCATGGGACAACTATCACAGCTTTCCGTAAGGGAGTCCCTACTCAGGCTATCCTACAGGCAGCCATATGCAAGCAACACTGTACACACTTTTACAAAACACTATAACCTAGGCATCCTGCAAAACCTTATTTCCTAGGGTCATACAAATGACCTACCACCCACCTATTGGCTTTGGGAGTCCTCCCAAAAAAATCAGTACTGCAGCATTCACTACAAAGAACATAGTGCAGTTGTGTCCCACTTAACATAATTGTATATGTTTGAGTAGATCAGTGTTGCACTACATACTCCCACCCTCCAATCCCCTCCATCTGTTGACCAGTTTTTTCTACCTTGCTGGATGCAAGGGGTAAATTATTTCTCAAACAGACAAAGGCACGATGTAAACACACTAAACTGAATAAACGAAAACCAGGACTAGTTGCTTCAGGCAGAACAAACAGACACTTTATTACGTGAGCGCTTTCGGGAAATTCAGTGACTTCCCTTCCTCAGACAAAAGCATATGCTTGCAAGCTTCAATAAATAGCAAGCCTTAATGCATAAATTAAACAATCAAGTAATTAACAAAAATCAGACATTCTTTAAAGATAAATCAGTTAAAAAGCCAAATGTAAGCTTAAGAATTAAATACTACCCATAAAGCAGAACTTTAAAAAGGCACAAGCTATAATAAAAATAAATTAAAAAGTGCCAAGGACACCAACACTTACAAAATTGCTACATAGCAGAAAACAAATAAATCAACATAGAAAAGATAACATTTAATTTAATCTAAACCTTTTTAGAAAAGGTGGGCAAAAAAAGACTAAATAAAAAAAAAAAACAAACAAAATATAAACAAAATATAAACAGAGCCACCAAAGGCATGTTTTTAATCTACCTTTTCAAGGCTAATCTTTTAAGACAGCATTTAATGGACACGGTCTCATTGAGACCAGGCATTAAATAAGATGCAGTCAAAACCAGCCATCTTAATTCTTCGATTTCAAGATTAATCTGCCAGGGCCTCAATGAGACCGTGTCCATTAAATGCTGTCTCAAAAGATTAGCCTTGAAAAGGTAGATTAAAAACATGCCTTTGGTGGCTCTGTTTATATTTTGTTTGTTTTTTGTTTTTTATTTATTTTTATTATAGCTTGTGCCTTTTTAAAGTTCTGCTTTATGGGTAGTATTTAATTCTTAAGCTTACATTTGGCTTTTTAACTGATTTATCTTTAAAGAATGTCTGATTTTTGTTAATTACTTGATTGTTTAATTTATGCATTAAGGCTTGCTATTTATTGAAGCTTGCAAGCATATGCTTTTGTCTGAGGAAGGGAAGTCATTGAATTTCCCGAAAGCGCTCACGTAATAAAGTGTCTGTTTGTTCTGCCTGAAGCAACTAGTCCTGGTTTTCGTTTATTCAGTTAAATGATTTCTCAGCAAATGGTCCTTTTACCTCCTTCATCCCTGCTCTGCCTCCTATGATTTTTCTCCTCCTCACACGTGTAGAGACAACTTGGGAGGTCATGCTGTCCTCTGGCATTCGACTGCATGTTCACTGCTTAGAAAGACCTGAAGATGGTGCCAATGGACATTTATATGCCCTGACATCCAAATGTTTGTCTTCAGCTATCTGTCGACTAAGGATGATGTAAAGATTCTGGAAATGAGGCTTGGTCGTAGGCTTCTGCATGGCAGAAAGACGTCAGAAAAACCCAAGAATTGGTATTGCAACAATGAACTACTCTAGCATCTACAATTATGGTAAGTGGGATACAACTATACTTTTTTTTTTTTTAGTCCTGTCGTAAGATCTTTTATCTGATTTGATCACATATTTGGCCTGATTTCTAAGCTGTCCAAGTCTGGAGATTGGTGTAATTTTTGTTTTGTTTCCAGTGACTCTAGGCTTTATTTGTCATTAATAGTTTGTTTTGTTAACTCACTCACACCTATAGCCCCTTTTTTGTATATTTCCAGTTAACACCCATAGCTGCTTAAGGTGTCCAGATCTTTTTTTTTTTTTGGATTTGGCTTCTTTAAGTGATGTAGTCTATATTAGAAATGGCGGTACTTTTCCGTTATCAGGGCAACACTTTCAATACGATTGTTCAGCTGTAATCCTGTTCCTTACTTAACATGTCTGTTAACCACATATCTGTAAAAATGATTTGTTTTAATAATACATTTTAAGAAATAGAACTTATTTTAATTTTTACAGACATCTAGTTAATACATGTGTTATGGTAGTAGATTACGGCTGAACGATCGCGTTGAAAGTGTTGCCTTGATAAGTTACAGAGAGAGAAAGTAAAAAATAAATAAATACATCAAATCTGGAAAACATGTCTTTTTTTTCCAATAGTCATAATATGCTTACCGTTGTAAGATAACAATATATTTGTACATCCTAGCAACGGTTCTTTCCTTGTCAGCGAAGCCTAGCTAAATAAGTACCTGAGGCTTTTAAAAAAAAACGATTACTGCCGAACAGCTGCAAGATGCGAACTACGTGTAATTACACATTTGGATTAGGACTTTATGAAGAATATGTTTAATAGTATGCATATTATGCCTATTATGGAGAAATACATTTTATAGTATGTAAATTACGGAGAAACTGATTTTTTTTTTACTACACTGTTACCGGCCAAACACTTTAAATGCGGTTCTTGAGCTCCGAATCCATTCTCAAAGCATGTCTTTTAGATATTAATCTTAACAGGTGCGTGTAAAATAATTACATGGATAATATTTAAAAAAAGAAGCTGTAACACACCTGTTAAGATTAACATCAAAAATACATGGTTTGACACTGGATTCGGAGCTCCACAACTGCATAGAAAGTGTTGCCCCGATAACGGAAAAGTACCGAAATGGCAAGCATTTAGTAACAAAATTGCACTGATATTGTTAACATAGGATGTCCTGCAGTGTAGAAATGAATCACTGTTCGCCACCTTTTTTTTATATTTTCATATTTATGATCTACCTTAATAACTGAGATAGCTACTTGCTGCTGAGGAGTATGGTGTGAAATGCCATGGTGAATGACAGGAAAAATCATTGTCCAAGTCCAGTTATATCAAACTGTGCTTGAGATATTGCTAGTTGTTAATTATGGAAATAAGCAGTATTTTCACATATACTTAATATTTCAAAAACCAAGTGACTTACAAACTGCCACATGGTATCAGGTGAAACCTTAGATGTTGTAGAAGATAACTGTCTTTGATATTTGCACTTTAAGTTGTGCATCTTGAAAGATATTCAGTGTTATTTATATTGCTAATTATACAATTAAGTGTACACTTTCATATTTTTGTAAATATCTAAATAAATATGTAATCAGAGAAGAATTTCTTGCTGTCATGTGAAAGCTTGTGTCAGGTTAACTAAAATGTTCTAACAGTATGCATCTATGTATTTTCCAAGATATGACAATTATAATTCTGGGTTTGTGTGAATTAATTATATTGTGTATAATTTATGGGAAATGTGAATGTACTTACTAATATCACCAAAAAGAGCACTTCTTACTGATAATATTGTTATTTGTACAGTTTTAATAGCTGTTATTCACAAAATATTTTTTTTTATGTTTTTAAATTTTTTCAGAAAATGCTGTGGAATGTAAAGATGTGTATAGGCTGCTAGAGGTGTGAAATTCCACATCACATGGGCGTTAGTGAGTTAACTCAACACCCATATGGTTTGGAATGTCACAACTCTAGCAGCCTACCCAGCATCTTAATTACAGAGCATTTTCTGAAAAAAAAAAAAAAAACTAGTAGTGCACTCATAAACTTTCCATAAATACTGTAATATAATGCACACAGACCCCAAATAATAATTTTGTTAAGCTTTCACAATTTGTCACATCTTAGAGACTGTGCTACCTAGAAATATATTGTTAAAACATAGTTGTTAACCAGACACAAGGCATTTTAGGCTTGAGTGAGTTAATCAAGGAGCTGAGTTGAATTTAACTGTATTTCTAATAAGGGCATGAGCACTTCACTGTGGGAGCATATTACTATGCTTCCACACAAATATTACTATGCTTCCACACAAGTACTATGAGCACCTGCTTTGCTGTGGAGGCATTACTTCTTGTTCATGTACTTGTATGCTCTCTCACACAAGTACTAATAACTGCCATCACCGGTCAACATTGCCAAGCTCATGTCCTTAGTCTTGTGTTATTTCATTGTTGTGTAGTCATCTACTTACATGCAGCTGATGAGTGACCACAACTACTACTACTAGTCTCCCAGGATTGGTTTGCCTGTGTCTGTTGCTCACTCCCATTCCCACTGCCCAACTATTCGATATTTCATTTTATTGTGCATATTTGCAAACATTTAGTGGACTGTGTGTCTGGGGCAACATACAGACGTATTTTGATTGACAAGCTGTCTTATGTGATATGGAGAAGCCTTAGCCAAATGTAAGCGAGAGGAATGTTTTACTACATTTGAAATGTTGGTAGAATTAATACTGTGGAAATTTCATCATCAATATTAATGAGCAGAATTTTAGACTTTATTTTACGTGTTTGCCATTTTCATGTGGTATACTGTTAAATGAAGAAGCATCCAGCATTGTGGTTTTGATTGAGAAATGCTGTTAGGAGTTATAGACAAGTATGAGTGGATTATTTCATTTTATTTTGTGTTTTTACAGATGTCATTTGATGAACTGCGGTGGTGGTGCTGCGGTAGCATTGTCGCCTCACAGTAAGACGCTGTCCGGTTCGATTCTCAGCTAGAGCATCTTCTCTGTAGAGACATGCGTGAATGGGCATACCTTTCGTTGAAGGTTGTGCATCAGGGCTGACAACTCGGCGCGTAAAAATCCACTGCCAATCATTAGTGGACCGGAATTCCACTGTGGCGATCCCTAACCAGGAAAAGCCGAAAGACACAAACAAACAAACAAATTTGATGAAGTGTTTTTAATAGGAGGCAAAATAATAATAGGAATATGGTTTTGACTGGCAAGCATTATCCTTTGCCTTGTAGAATTAATAGACTGCAAGTTGTCTTTTACATTGTAAAATTAATGCAGCCTATCGATCCACCTGGCATCTGAAAGCCATATTGATTCCACTGCCTTAATAAAAGTGCTAACCCATTATTGAGAAATTCTGGGCAAAGTATAAACAAGGAAGTGTTTCACTTTATTTTACATGTTAGAAAATGTCATTTGGCAGACTGTTTATTGGGGTAAGCAACATATGGCAGCATGGTTTCACAGACAAGTGGTATCCTGTGATGCCTGTTACTGAGAATTTATAGCCAGATGTAAGCAAGAGGACCATTTCCATTTACATGAAATCATCTCTCCAAACATGTAAAACTGTGTTTAATTGGGAAGCAACCTTAAGAAACATGGTTTGATAGACCAGCACTATTCAGTACATGGTACAATTAATTTCTATGGGGAGCTGTGCAGTATGGATGCTGTTCTCTGTGCAATAGAAGTAGTAAGGGGAGTTGTGTTGTAAACCTTACGATTAATACAACCTACAGGTACTTGCCTGTTTTTACTACTTATGGAGAATGAGACAATTATTTTACTGAGTGTAGCTGAAGCTATTTGCACTTAACTATCAGTAAACATGCAGTTCTGTGTCTGATAGAATTGATACAGCCTATGGTGCTTTCCTGTGAATGGTATAATTAATGGACACAGGGCTAGGAAACTGATTTTATAAGTGCAACCAACGCATTTTACTGTCCACTTTATGGTTAAGGGCAAGCTGTGTAAATCCAAACATGTATTTATTTATTTATTTTTATTTATTTATTTTTGTCTCACTGCCTGTTGACCAACCATTCCCCCCATAAGTTGCGGGCCCCTTCATTCCTCAGGTAGAGGGAAGTCCATACTCTGCCTATGATAAGACCTGACTGGAGGGAGATGACATCTAGGCAGAGGAAGATGTTACTGATTACCCCTGCATTCTTCCTTCAGAAGCCTGGATACACCCTTGTCCCTGTGGCCTGAGGGCCTAGGTTCACCACTCCAGGTCAGGGTCTCTTGCATTTAAGTGAAGACAGTACTTGTCCCCAGGCCAGAGAACTACTTGCCACCCCAGCTCCCATAGCCTGTATTTCCTGTCAAGGCAGGGCACAGAGGAACTCTGTATGGCCCTATCCCAACCCCTAACATCTTTATCAGTGTGTAGTAGCAAGTGTTTCTCAGAGTTACTTATTCTCATTTCCCCACTTGTAAGAGAGGCTGCTATCACCAGCTTGACAATGCCAAGTGTATGTCTCTAGTCCTGTGATATGTACCAGGCACCTGTCTACTTTATGCATCAATCTGATAACCCCTCTCCCCTGGCTTGGGGGATGAGTGTTAGCAGCTCACACCAGCCTTACCATCTCCAGTGTGCCTGTCCCACTGCTTCAGTTCTCTCCATCTGGACTGTAGACAGGGCTTCATGCATTAATGGCTCCAAGCCAAGCAAGCTGCTTACAGTATTTAAAAATGATTGCTGGAAAGCAACATTTAGCATTATGCTGCTGAATATAAAAAGACAGGGCAAAGTGTTGGTAAGAATGAATGTAGCAGTAAGTGTGGTTTGGATTTTATTCTGTAAAGCATGCCTGCTCATTAATATTAATGATGACATTTCTTATTGGCTGCACATCGTTTTAAAGATTTATTCATCTGATTAAAGGTTTACTTTAATTCTAGATTTGCTTATAAATTTGCTTTAATGTGGACTACCTCAGCCAGTGCCAAGGTGTAAAGGGATACATGTGTAGAAGAATCTTTGTGACTAAAATAACATGTTGCTCTTATTTGCATTTACAACCCAGCATACCCAAAACAGATTGAACAGATGTTCTGTTGATGATTCTGTTTTGTAATGTGCCACTTTATGGCCCTCAGTGTTTAGAGTCACACTACCATTATTAACTTAAGTGTATTTCTTCTTTATTAAAGAATCTGTATACAGAGGCTTCTGAAACAGTACTATATGCTTCCATTCTAACAGGATAATTCAGCCATCTGCTAATGGTAAGATTTCACCAGCAAACTCTTTCAACTGCCTGTATTTCACCTGCAGGAAAACAGTATGTCCAGTATGTTCATAAGTTCATAGATGTGTACTAGGCTAATGGCCCTGGGGCTTTTATAAGCCTAGCCCATAGGATTACTCTGGCATCATGCCACCCGTCCTTAGTTCCTAGTGCCTGTCAGGTAAAGCCATTGGAGTTATCCCCGGGGTGAATTCTCTATTTCCCATCCACTCATCAAGATTTCTCTTGAAGACGGCCAGTGAGGTGCTCTGCTTCACATGTAATGGAAGTCTATTCCATAGCATGGGCAGTCTCTGCGTTATGAACCTGTCTCTCCAGCATGTTCTGTTGATTGTGGTATTGAGATTGAGGTCTCTGGAGTGTGTGGTGCAGAGGGATTGGGATTTCTTTAGATGTCGCATTTCTAACAGAGCTGGGTCAGACATGGCTTTGTAAGTCAAGCAGAGATCACCTCTAAGTAGGTGATATGAGACAGAGAATAGTTGGAGTTTTTTTAGTCTGTCCGTATAGGGCAAATGTTTAAGGCCTAGGATCCTCTTTGTGAGGTACTTTTGAAGCATCTCCAGTTGTTGCAGGTGTCCAGTATTCAATGATTGGTCTAATGAGGGAAGAGTAGAGGGAGACAGTGACCTCTTTCTTCCTGGATGCAAAACTCTTAGTAATGAGATGTGCCACATAGAAGGACTTTCTGACCACAGTGGCAATGTGGTGGTCAAAAGAGAGGTTGCTGTCAACCTGTGTTCCCAGTGAAAACTTAATTTTAAGGTGCCAGAGCACTGTGCTGTTACTCTGATGCTTACTGTGATGGATTTGAAGTCTTCTTAAGACACTCAGTCTTGCTGGCTGGATTCTTCTGAAATCAAAGTCTGGTTATAGTTGCATTCACAGTCTGTTGCATACAGAAACTTGCAGAATATACACTGATGAGAGAATATACTTTGCAGCACCTGTCTTTAAGAGCAGTAACCAATAACTTTTATAATAAACCACACATACTTCTGTTACAGCTTCAGAAAATGTTCTACTTTACTTCTCATATAGTACAGATGATGTGAAAGATATAACATTTACCTCAGGACAAATGTGTCCCTACCAATACCCCTAACATAACTGTATTTAATACAGAATTTATATATATTTTTAGTTAAACACACCCTCTTGGTTTTGGAAAGATACTGCCTTGATGACGCAAATGCTGACACATCTGTTCTTGTGCAAATGCTGATAAGTAAACTGTCTTCAAGGAAACGCCTTGTGGATTAGAAAAGCATGTTTTAAACTTTCTTAGAAAAACATGTCCTGTTGTCAGTTCTTTAAAGAAAGCAAATTACATTCTTGTCATGTCTATAAGAAGTCAGCTTTCTTGATGTGTGTGTAATACACTCATAAGCAAGTTCCTTATTTTTTAAGCCACAGTCATTTAGTATGGATGCTAATCACATATTACTAAACTCTGTTTCTGCATTTAAGCAAGCTTTATTTTATTTCTTATTTATGTTGCATATTTGTAGCAAAGTTACTTTCAGCCTTAAAACCTTGTTGAGCATAATCTTACACCCAGATCTCTTATAACGCCTTCTGTGTTCAGTGGACTACCATCGATGTGGTAATTCATGGACACCGGGTTTTTCCCAAAGGGGATGATGACGCATTTTTTTTAAATTGAGCTTAAGACCATGGATCTGACACCAGTCGTTTGTCTCAGTGAGACCTTTTTGTAGGATGTCAGCATCACTCGGGGAGTTAATAATAGCTCCCAACCTGCAATCATCTGTGAACTTTGTCAGCCAGAGTCCCTTTGTGTTGGCCTGGACTTCAGAGAAGTAGATACCAAACAGGAAAGGACCCAGGACTGAACCCTGTGGGACTCCACTCGTGACTTGTCGGCAGTCTGACTTGGAGTCAGCTACTTTCACACTGTGGGTTCTGTCTGTGACCCAGTTTGCAACCCACCTAGTGATATAGGGGTTGATGCCTAGCTTAGTGAGTTTCTCTGATTCCAGAGTGGGGAGTGGTATCAAAGGCCTTGGCCAGATCAAGGTAGGCTGTATGAACCACCTTGCCTTCATCCACAGCTCTGGTGACTGACTCAAAGAAGTCGACTAATTTGAGCAGGCATGATCTACCCTTCACAAAGCCAAACTGTGTGGGATCCAGAGTTTGGAGATTCCCTATATCCTTGTTTATTAGGTCCATGATGATGTGTTCCATAGCTTTGCATATCAGACTCATCAGGCTAATAATGTAATAGTTCCCAGGGTCTGTAGTTGCTGCTCCTTTGTGGAGAGGGATGACTGTAGCAATGAGCCATTTAGTAGGGACAAAGCCTGAGGTGAGGGCTGTGATTGAACAGGGCACACAGGTGAGGTGCCAGTTCACTCTGTAGTTCATGTAGAACACAGCCAGGGATATTGTCAGGTCCCACAGAAGCTGTTTTCTTCCCTTGGACAGTGCTGTTTTAACCTGTGCAGTAGTGTAATACAGGGTGCCTGGCAATCTACTGGTATTGTGACTGGTCCCTTGGGGGGGGGGGAGTAAAGTTGGCACTGAATCTTTCAGCCAGTATATTGGCAATATCTGTTGGCTCAGTATGGGAAGTACCATTGTGCAGTAGCTCAGAGAAAATCTGGGTATTGCCGTGGAGATTCTTTACATAACTATAGAAGGCCTTGTGGTTGTCTATACAGAGGCTTCTGAAACATTACTATATGCTTCCATTCTAGCAGGATAACTCGGCCATCTGCTAATGGTAAGATTCGCCAACAATTCATGTAGAATTCATTCATATAGATTCCAGTATTAGGTTTGCTTACAATTTTTAAATTGTGTTTGACCTCATTAACATCTTCATGTTAAACAGCTGTCTGCTACCTTGAAGCCAGGTGACCCATGCCTGCAACATTCCTTTCCAGTTCATTATTATTGTGCTTGCTTGTAACTGAAATTTTGAATTTTGATCTTTAATGTATAAATGTGGGCAGCTGTTTGCTGTTTTTGATCATGGCTTATAAGGTTCCTGGTCCAGTTTACAATGGCTTACCCAAATATGCCATGAAATGCACATTAGGCTTCATCTTTTTTCCAGACTTCACTGTGTGATTTCAGGCAGTTCCATTTTTTTTTTAGTTTGCAGAATTAAAAATAGCAAAAAGGTGTGCTGTCAGAAGCATAAATCATGCTGTTTTCAAGGTGGAATAAGGCACTGCAGTTTGAGAGGGCGAAGGGTGGGTATATTATGGAAGATTCACTAACACAGAAATCCTGTCTATGCCCTTACCATTACATCCACCGATTAATATAAATTCAGTAATTAAATGTGTAGTGCTCATCTTGGCAATATACTGTTAAATATTTAGCTTCCTTGTTTGCCCTACTCCCTCTAATTCAGACTGGATATACAAGGGTTGGTCTATTGATGTTATTTCTAGGAAAATGGAAACAAGGGAGCAGTTATTTGGTTCAAAACGCTGCAGGTTTTAAAACAAAACTTTGTGTGGTATCTTTAGTATGTGTTAAGATTGTCATAAAGCAGTTTAGCAGAATTTGTGCCTGTAGACCTAAGTATGTAGAGAGAAAACTACTTTGGGGACTTTCCATCAAAGCTGAAAAAAATACGTTACCATTCACCTTTGCAGCAGATAGTTTGAGTGGAAGGTGCATATATTCAGATTTCAATTGCTAAGAATATACGTTTGAGAAACGGCTGTCCTATTTATTGGAAATACTGACAAGTTTCAGAAACATCAGAAGTTTAAAGTGTCACTTTTAACTCGCTCCAAGTTGGAATAAGAGTATGATTAGCTTTGAAATAAACAAGCAATAAATATTTATAAAATGTTATCATTTGACTTTACATTTTTAAACCAGGCTTTGAAACTGCAATGTAATAGAGATGATCTTTTTGGCTTTCAGAAGTCAGTTTCTTAGAATTGCTTTAAAATAAAAATCCTCTTTTTATGTACACAGGCTTGTCATTTGGAGAATATTCTAACATTGTGGCAAAATAGTCTAGTAGTTATGTGAGCTAAAATCACATTGCTGGCATCTCTGCAAGCTGTGCAATGATGATATGCAGTGGTTGATGAAAGTGGACTACTGGCCGCTCCTCATTAATTGTGCACTGTGTGATATACCATTCCTGAAGAAATACTAGGACATAGAAGGATATAAATTCTGAAATACAGAAGAATATAGATCATTCTGCTGGAAAATAGTGATAAATATCAGAGGGTAGCTGGGAGTTGTAGTTGCATTGAGGAAAGAATTGAAATCCCATAATGAAGGATGTGTGGGAAGAGAGAAATGACCTAAGTGTAAAGGAAAACTTACATAGGGAAAGTGAGTATAGCGAAGACACTGCAGAAGTCGCAGCAAAAGCTAATCCGGCTGGTTTTGGTCGGCCTTTAAGAAGGAGATTTCAGGAGGTACTTAAGAATGAGGAAAAAATATTTCTGTGGATTAGTAAAAATTGGCAGATCACTTACCAGGAAGTGGTGTAAGTTTTACAAGTCAAACAGAAATGCTTGGTTCTTCACTTCTTTACGCAGGAGTGATGAAGCAGGTTGCCTTTGTGGGGATAATAGAGCATTTATCAGTGGGGCACAGATGAAATAACTGCTGAAAAAGCAGAGTAGAGAAAAAACCCACGTTTTGAGGAGTTGAAGTACAAAGTGATGAGGCATATTGTCCAGGAGAATAGTCTTTCACAATGCTTAAGATTTGGCAGTGCAGGTTTGAAACATTGCTTTCTACATTATTTGAGTCTGTAGTGATTGGGCTTCTGGTGGTAGTTGTACGATTAGTTGTATGTAGCTCCCCATAGTGTGTGAAATGATAAATTAATGAAAAAATTGGTTATTGTAGCTTTTGAAAATACTCAGACCTTGGCTAATAAGTGCACTGCTTGGATATCTGTCTATGTGCAGTTTGCTTAACAAAAAAAAAAAGCGCTGGCTGTGAAAAACCTCATGGACGATTGGCAGGAAACAGACCAGATAACAACTATTTTCCAAGAAGTGAATTCTGATTCTTTGGAATAAAAAATGGACCAGATACATGCTAAAGTGTTTAAAATCAATGAGACAGATAATAAAAGCCTAAAATGACTGCTTAATGCTTCTTAAATGTCTTCATCTGTTATCTCAATTTCTGTCTTTTGCACTTTTCTAAAAAAGTACAACAGTTAGAAATTGAGATAAAAGGAGTAACCAAATATACATTTTTTTTCTCCAAAAAGACATAAAACAGGAATTAGTTTAACTAGAAGACCGACAAGAAAACTTGACATTTTTGTCATTCCAGAAAAACTGGAAGGAATTGACTGCATTCATTTTGTGAAAACTCAAATAAGCAAAATGGACTGGTATTCTTTAGCAAGGTTCCTGATTGAGGAGGGCATATTGTGTGTGTAACAAAGACCACAGCCACAGATCCAGGAAAATGCTTTGGAAAGAAGATAGGTTACTGTAGGTGTCTAGCTATGTTTCCCTCTTAGCCTGCTACTGTAGAAAGTACCTGGTCTAAAGCAGAAATAACTGGCTCTACCCACATGGCTAGGGACAGCAGCTGCACCCCCACCCCCATCTACTGTAAATACATTCCCCAGTTAACTTTTTCTTTTTAGTTGTCAGTAAACCAAGATAAAGCTTTAGACGAAAAAAGGTAACCCAGTAGATACACTGGAATTGCCCAGGTATAAAATAGAGGCAAAAAGCTATTTAAACTACCACTTTTTGTCTGCTTCAAACTTTATATCTACCCACAAAGGACACAGCTGAAATCAGGTCTATAAATTTTTTCCCTACTAGATTTTAATAACTCCTAACAATTTGGCTCTTTAGACACTTACCCTGCAATCTTTAGCCTGGAGGGATTCTAGCCCGTTCTGTTCACTACACTCACTTCGCTCCCCTCCCTGCCCCCTATTCCCACCCACCCACAGTACCTCTACATTTATTCTTAGCCTTAACCCCACCCCTAATTGCAAGCAATTAGGCTATACCACTACTCACCCCCTCCCCCTGCATCCAACACAATCATGCTACTACCTAATATAATAACAGTCCTAACATGCGTAGTTCTAGCTCACATTACATCCTACCAAGGCTCCACAGTCATGTGCCCCAACAACTTCCACTGTACTCTCTCAGCACACTCCCTCAAACATTTACACTATAACTACACAACCCCTGTCACCAAAGCCATCCTCCCAATACACACATTCCATTACCAAACACATAACACACTCAAAATAAAATATCCCTAAGGTACCATAAGCAATTTACTATGTATATAAAACATATCCTAAACACCCTCTATAAACTAGCCCTCACTGGAGACATCCATCCAAATCCTGGTCCTCCCAAATCCAACCTAACAACAAACCCTAGTCCAAGCAACCCCCCCCTCCCACAACTCGACTCCTAGCCAACAAGAAAACAACAGACCTACTTATGTCCCTAAACATCAGAAGCATATGCAATAAAATCCAAGAACTACATGCCAGCATAAGAATATATTCCCCAGATATTCTCTTCCTAACTGAAACCTGGCTCAAACCTCACATCAAAAGTGAGGAAATACTTCCACCTGAAAAAAACATCCTTTGCATAGACAGATTGTCCAAAAAAGGAGGTGGTGTAGCATTGATATTTAAACACCACCTCGATATTCAACTCCTGAACTCATCTGCCCCTCACCACAACAATGAAGAAATCCTTTATGCCAATCTCAAACTATACCCAAACAAAACAATCAATATCATAGGATGCTATTTCCCACCAGGGCAAAATATCACACCCCTAGAAAATCTCCTGAGCTGGGCTACTCTATCTCTACCCCAGGAAACCATCATTATCGTTGACTTTAACATCAACTGGCTATCTTGTGATAACAGTCTCCCAACCATTCACCTTAATCTCCATGGGTTCACTCAACTCATTCGATCCCCTTCCTGAATCAACAAAAATCCTAACAATCGTACTTTACTTGACTGGATCCTAGTCAACAAAGCCCCTCACTCTTACCTAGCAGGCTGCTTACCTGGCAGTCTTAGTGACCACTCCCCCACTTTCCTAATTCCGCACCACACAAACAGTCTGAAGCCCACTATCCACAGGCAAATACGGAACAAGTCCAACTTCAACCCCAACTCCTTCATCTCCTCCCTGCAAAAAGTGAACTAGTCACCACTAAAATACCTCACCCTAGATGAGGCTGTCCACTTCTTCAACAGTACCTTCCTCTCCATCCTAAACACCCATGCTCCTGTAAGAAATGCCAAAGTCAGCTCCAGGCATGCCCCATGGTTACAAAAGACCACCAGAACTCTATGAAATCCAGAGACAAGGCCTGGGAGCACTGGCGACTAACAAAAAATAATGCAGATAGGCAATCATTCCTTGAACTGTGCAAGAAAGCCAAAAAGCATATAGAATTAGACAAATCCCTCTACTATAAATCCACCCTAAACTCTACCAACCACAACCCTAAGCAATTCTGGTCCACTATTAACAATATCCTCCACCCAGGGAAGGTTGATACTACCAGCCGTCCATTCGTCCCTCCTCCAGCAATATTGCTGAATCCTTCAACAAACACTTCACTGAAACTATAACATCTCTAAACAAACAACACATCCCTACAACAGCCCCCCCAACTCCTAACCATAAACCCCCACTCCTCTTTTCTTCACCTCAGTACCTACCTCCAAAATAAAAAGACTATTGTCAAAACTTAAACCCACCAAACTCGCAGCTGACAACCTCCCCTCTGAATACTTGAAAACTGCATCTGATACACTAGCCTACCCAATTTCAATTCTAATCAACCATTCCATAATAGAAGGCTATCCCACATCATTCCCCTCCACAAAAGCACCCCCTCTACTGACCTCTCCAATTACCGCCCCATTGCTATCATCTCCCCTCTCTCCAAGATGCTTGAAAAATGTATCAACACCCACGTCTCCAACTACCTCCTAGCTAATAATCTCCTCTCTAAAACACAACATGGTTTCAGGCCATATCACAGCACTAACTCTGCTCTGCTCTCCTTCACCAACACTGTACTTTATCACAAAAACAATGGCCTCTTCTCTACTGCCGTATATTTCTAGATCTCTCAAAGGCCTTTGACATGGTATCTCATGAGCTACTACTCTCTACTCTCCCCAACCTCTACTTCTCACAACCAGCCTGCAACTGGTTCCACAGCTATCTACATGGATGCCAGCAATCAGTAATCTGGGACAAAAACACATCACCTTGTCTCCCAGTTACTCTTGGAGTTCCCCAAGGGTCTATCCTTGGCCCTCTGCTATTCTCACTTTTCACTAACAGCCTACATACTGCCACCACACAAGCATCTCTTATACAGTATGCAGATGACTCTACTCTCATCTGCTCTGCCCCCACTCTACCAGAACTATAACAAATCACACAGGAATCATTCTCTTCTGTAGAAAGCTGGCTATCCAATGCTCAGCTCCTACTCAACCCAAGTAAGACAAAACTTCTCCTGTTCCAACCTTCCAAAGCCACCCAACCCCCCCCCCACTTCAACATTCTTGCCAAAGACAATACCATCATCTCTCCATCAGAACACAAAATTACTTGGTGTGGAAATAGACGACAAACTTAAATTTGATACCCACATATCTCTCACAATAAAATAGTTCACAAGAAACTTGGTGCATTATATCGAAGCCGCCAATTCCTAACCAAGGCAGCTAGAATCTCCATAGCCAATTCCCAGCTAATCTCCACCCTACTCTATGCATCCCCGATACTTACCAACCTTAGACAGACAGATCTACACAAGCTGGATGCTTGTTACAACAAAATTGCTACATTTGCCACTGGAACCTCCTACTGCAGCCATCATTGTATCTCCCTTAAAGAACTAAACTGGCTAGAACTCCCACAACTCCTTCACTTTAATCAACTCACCCTCGCTCATAAACTTATTAACCACCCCCTTAACATTCCTTCTCTTCAAACCCTTCTCCAACCCTATCACCCCACCCAGGGCCCTAAGGTCAAAAACAACAAAAATCAACTCACTGTTATCAAACCCAAAAACTCAGCAGGAGAAGCCATATTTTCATATACCATATCTAAACTTTGGAACAATCTTACACCCTCTATAACTACTCTACCTTCGAGCAGCCTGTTCAAGACTGCACTCAAATTTGCGCTGGCTTTGTCCTTGTTCTAATCCACCCTTACCCCCCCCCCACCTAGACTCTTAACCCAACTATACTACTGCCACTACTAACCGCAGTCAGAAATAGCTAGTTGTCTTTGCATACTTTAGCATCTTGTCTGACAACTTTGTTACTAATATTATAAATGACAAGAAACAATCTTAACTTGCAACATTTTCTGTATATACTGTTGATAATCAATATCTTGTTATTGTATTAAAGCCAACAACCTGTAATGTTGTTTACTATTGCTGCAACTTTGTATCTCTATCATGTACATGATGTGGAGCTTTTCTCCCCTGGCATCCGCTGAAAAAAAACCTGCGTCCAGTCAGAATTTCCCAGTAAACAAATGTAAATAAATAAAATACTTTAATACTAAAAGACTCTAGTACCGCGGCTTTTACAGAGTGGTCTATACATATTGTGTGAATACACTGAATTTTGCCATTAACAAATGACCAAGACCTATTCTAGTAAAGCTGCAAGCGTATTTGTAAAAAGAGTTGGTTTGTAACTAAAATGTGACAAAAATGAAACTCACTAAAAGTAGGAGGTACCAGAATCTTCCAAGAGAATGACTATTTGGGGCACTCAAAAGAGCAATTAGCAAATTCATCACAGCAGTAAGAGGTTACAAAGAAGCTGGACTGCAGACTGATGTACTAAGTTGTTTTTAAGGTATTTTCCTTCACTTCTGAGATCTTCATGGAGGTAGACACATTAAAAAAAATTTCAGGCAACTTCTTAAGAACCAGCAAGTAGAGGAGAGTTACAGAGACCAACCTTATACCACTAAGGCTGTTGTTTTGGGTGACCACAAATCTGATTATGCCTATTAAATCCTTTCCAGTATTTAAGAAGAAGCTTGATCATCCGCACCAAGCCCAGGAACTTACCAAAAGGATTAGGAGTAGCATAGCCTAAAACCATGTGCCAGTAAAAGGGAACTTGAAGAATGGGAAGAAGACCAGTAACACGGTAGACTTAATAAATGGGAGAACTGAAAATCATAAATCTTATTGTGTGCTTGTATTGGCCATTTGTATTCAAAAATGTGAACCCTAATTGGATAAACTAATCGGCATGCTCATTGTAGATCATGCATTCCCCACAGGAACAAGTTCCAGCAATTTGCTTTCTCAGTGACGTTAAGCAGAGATTCTAACATATAAACCAAAAAAAAATATTTTCCTCACTAGTAAAATGCTCCATGGAGCAGAATAATATTGTATATTTAAAAAAGAAACCAAACAGATTTCATTGATAGGGGTGCACCTAAAAACAGCTCCATAGCATACTTCACTACCTCTTCCCTCACATAACAGAGATCTTTCTTATCATTAGGGAATGAAGTTACTAAAGAATATGTCAGTAAATAACTTTTACTAGCACGCAAATGGCTCCACTGTTTGCCAAAAGACAAAATATACTATGCAGCCACAGAGCATGCACAGGACATATCTTGGATGCCCCAGACTACCAGAAGCCGACACAGCTGTCATTTTATACAGTGACATTATTTAGAAAAGTTAAGAATTTCTTTCTTGGTAATGTCACTGTATAATAGCAATAACTCACTCCTGTGTGTGGGTAATGCAGGATTTACTGACATTTGGCTTTGTTTAATCACTCGGGCTTTACCCTGATGATCAAACTATGCCAATCGTCAGTAAATCTTGTATTACTCCCCCCCTCCAACACACACACACATTTGTGGATTATTGCTAAACTATAAAATGTGGCCAGAGTGACTCAAAAGTAGTGAGGAAAAGAGGGGAAAGCATGGCATTTGGGAAACAAGACTGGCTTTTTCTTTACATCGTTTAAAGCAGTAACTTCCCTTTTGAGTTTTTAGTGAAATTATAATTCAGTCAGCTTCATTAAGTCTTTGTAGAAATTTTGCAGCTGTTCTGGCCGGAGGGGTTGTAACTGTGAGAGTGTGTTAAGTAGTTTAATATAAATAAAGGAATGATATTGCCCATCTTGGATGATATAATATTAATACAAGTAGAGGTTTTTACTGGGAGAGGGTTTGGCATAATTGTTAAAGTCATTACTTTACAGATACAGGGTTTGATTCTGACTTTTGGTTATTGGCTAGGCTTATCTACAGACTGCTAGCCTAATGTTTACCTATTGCCAAGCCGGCAGGCGATGAGCAACCTAAAGTGCTGACTTCCACAGGCCGCCTGCAATAGTAACCGCACCAGCCAGGGTCCGTGGATAATGAAACGTACGCAGACTATGCAACATAGTACCCGTTCACACAAAACGGAGAACCAAACATTAACCCACGAAGTCCAAAGTGTACCCATCCAAGGAACAAAGAATACGCGTAATACCGTGTCCGTCACGCAATGCACTGTCAGTGGGCATACCCAGTGAAGGTGTACCGCAGCATGTCAGCGCGCCGCACCTACATAGAAGTAGCCACATGGGCATGGTCACCAGCAGTAGTGAGAGTACACAGCCGGGTAGCCGTGTCGATATAACAACAAGAAGGAAACCAGATACCCTAAACACAGACAAACATGTGCATAGCAACATGTACTACACACAGCAACGTGCCCATCGCATACACATAGGACGGCGTATGCCTAAGCGTAATATCCAGAAGCAGAACCCATGCATGTAAATGTAATACACAACAGCCCCGTCATAGCATGTAACCCGCACCCATGTACGACCGTGCACCCAACCCAGCTAGCAGCCTTGCGCAGCTGCACACCTACATACAATGGGTATACCTGAAATGTAGTAAGAAGTATTGTCCTAGGCAGTGCCACGCGGGCAAATATGTACCCCACATATTAACATCCCACCTCAGGTACAGATATCCAAATGGCTGCATGTGAATGTGTCGGCAGAATGTGTACATCCCGCATGTGGTATGGACCTGTCGAAACCCCATAGGCATGCACACGCCACGGTGCCCATAACTGTACACATCTGGACAAGGCAGTATGTTCAGCCACCGTACTGATGATTAGCTATGCAGACATGTCAAACACAACACATATGGCGGAACATCTGCCCACCAAGCAGGACGCCCCAACAGGGTGCCACAGGCACAGAAGGTGAAGGTGGGACATCACACTTTGAGAATAGCGTTGCCGGATGGCCAAACACCCACGGCCAACGCAAAGGATGGAATAACATGTATATGCCTGGATGAATGAGTATGTCATAGCATGGGAATAGGCCAAGCTATCCACCATAATAGCCATGTGTACCAGATACAAACAGCCAGTAACACACAGTAGTAATGCAGGAAGGCATACACGACTGTGGGAATAGCACAGGACATATGGCACGTGCCAAGTGTTGACGCATGACACAAATGTCCAGGATGGGGCTCCCTGCAAAGAGGAACATGTGCCAACCCCACCCCCCACAGATGTACCGGCAGTGAAAACACATCCCAAACACACACCAACACTACCGTCCATCCCACGATAGCAACGGAGGCTGGTCAAAGACCACCATGACGCGAGCACAAACAGGGACACGTGTAACCGTTGCCCTAACCACCCCCCTCAGGCCAAAGAATAATAGTATGGACATATGCATGTAATGCTGTGAAGGATGTGTGGTAGTCCTCAGTATCACAGAGGTAGGGACACAGATACACTGTAATCAACCATGACGTATGTGCACTGTAGGCAGCATACCTGCAGGTAATACATAGTTCAATCATGTGCCACAGAAATATACACATATGAATGAGGATAGGGGATAGACAAGTGTGAATGGGACATACTATGAACATAGGTTCATAGGTCCATAGGTACATAGTAGGCTATCTACCCAAGGGCAGCTATAACCCTAGCCCATAGTTATGTTTCCTTTGCCAACCCTCCAGTCTGGAGATAAAATGCCTATTATATTGCTGTACCTCTGTCAAGCAGTGACAATGATGTAATCCCTGGGTATATCTGCAATCCCCATCCATTGGACAAGATCCCCCTCGAACAAGGCCAGCAAGGTTCTCTGCCTCACATGTACTGGGATGTTGTTCCACAGCATAGTGAGTGTCTGGGTAATGTATCTGTCCCTCCAACACATTCTATTAATGACCGTGTCAAGGTTCACGTCACCTGCCCCTGTGGTTCTGAGGGATGTAGATCCATTAGGTGAAGCATAGTCATCAAACATGGGTCGACATGGCCTCGTATGTCAGGCACAGGTCACCACTGAACAAGTGGTATGTGACTGAATGGAGCAGGAGTCCTTACAGTCGGGCAGCATAACACAAATTCCTGACACCCTGCATCCATCTGACGATGAACCTATGGGGCCTTCCCAGCTGCTGCAGGTGTCGGGTCAGATACCTTCCGAACGGGGCAATGTACTCAATCATAGGTCTAATGAGTGATGAGTACAAGGAGACGATGACCTCCCCTGATCTAGATGTGAATCCCTGCACGATCAGGTGGGCAATGTAGAAGTTCTACCAAACCACGTTAGCAACATGTGTTTCGAACGAATGGTGACTGGCAACCTGGGTCCCCAGATCCCTGGTAATTCCCTCTGTGCTCAGTGGATTGCCACCCATATGGCGGCTAGGGGTGACCTTGTTCTTCCTGATGGGTATGACTATGCATTACCCGGCATTTAGCTGTAGGCCATGTCCCTGGCAGCAGATATCCATATCTGTGAGGCCCCTCTGAAGGATATCTGTGTCAGATGTCCGTCCCACTATGGCACCCAGTTCGCAGTCATCTGCAAACAATGTCAGCCATAACCCCCCTGTGTTTGCTTGTACTATGGAAATGTAGATGCAGAAAAAGAGTGGACCCAGGACAGAGCCCCGTGGGACACCGCCTGAGACTGGCAGTGAGTCTGACATGGTGCCAGCAACTATGACCGTGTGGGTTGTGTCACCTAGCCAGTTTGCAACCCATCCTGCGATGTACGGGTTCACATTCAAGCCGATGGGTTTATCAATGATACCCGAGGGGGGTATTGTGTTGAAGGCCTTTGCCAGGTCGAGGTAGGCTGTATGGACTGCCTGACCCTCATCAATGGCCTCGGTGACTGTTCCTAAAACGTCAACCAAGTTTTAAATGCATGATCTGCCCTTGACCAAGCCAAACTGGGTTGGATGCAAAGTATGCAGGTCCCCTATGTCGTCATCTATGAGCTCCAGTATGATCCTTCCCCATGTCTTTGCAGATAAGGCTTCTCAAGCTAAAGGGACGGTAATAACCAGGGTCAGTGGAGGCACTGCCCCTGTGAAGTGGGACTACAGTCGCCGTGCGCCACAACTTGGGTACGTTACCTGAGGTGAGGCTAAGATTAAACAGCTGTCCTAACTGTGGGTCTAATTCCTCAATGAGATCGTGGAGTACACAGCCGGGACACCATCTGGTCCCATGGATGCTGTGTTCACTACCTTGGAGAGAGCATGTCCCACCTGTGCGTTACAGAACATTCGGGGGCCACAATCTTCTGGTACAGACATCTCTCCATGTGGGGGGGAGGGGGTGGAGATGTCTTCACCGAACCTGTCAGCCAGTATGTTGGCAATGTGTGTATGTTCAGTAAACTCCACATCATTATGAACCCAGTCAGAGCATATCTGGGAGTGTCCTCCCAGGTGTCCAACATAGCTAAAGAAGGCCGTATGATTGTCTGTCGAGTCCTTGGTGATATATCTGTCGGACCTGCCCCGGATGATGTCATGAGAGCTTGTAGTTCTTCACATATAATGAGCAAGCATGTCATACCTCACAAGGAGTCTGCTCTGTCTTGTAGTAGCTACCTCCTCTCGTTGTAGAGCTTGTGTATGGCTGGGGTACACCACACTGGATGCTTGGCATTGGTACAAAGACCCACAGTTGTGTAAGGGATTGCCTGATCCATGCAGTCCTGTAGGTGCTGGTAGAAGGCATATGTAAGTGATTCAGTGGCTTGAGTAATGTTCACCATTGGCTCAGGGGCCTTAAAGGAGACCACACTAGTGTTTAGAAATGTGAAGTCGGCTTTCGAGAAAGCCATATGTATGGTAACCGGCACCACCCACAGCATTGTATGTCAATAGCAGAAGCTATTGCCCAAAGAACATATTATTAACTTTATTATTAAAATATGTATTATCATTTATTTAGTTATATGTTTCTGCTAATTACACTTGAAAATGCCCGGTAAGACCGGGCGAAAGTGCTCGTGATCTACCTGTTATGGTGGTGTCATTCTGACAATAAAGTGGCGATACATCCCTATTGGGACTTCTGGGGATTATTTAAAGCAGTTGCTAACCTGCATCTTTGGATGTACACCATTTGGTTTCAGTTTTGAAAAACCTGGTTTTCGTAGCACTACATAATATGGGTAGTCAAACAGACAGCCGCGATTGGGGAACATACAGCAGCAGTCAAAACCACTGGCCACATGGACACAGTCCAACAAGTTCTACACTTTACATATGCACATTGGTGTCCATTGTAGGACCCAAAATTGTTCCACGGAATACCATCCAGCCGTTATCGTTCTACCAGAAGAAGCGACAGTCGTGACTACGGCACAGCTAGACATATGCACCACCAGCGTGTTTAAGGTTGATGACAAGTGTCCATGAAATGCAGGACATATGAGCAGAAATCCCCAGATTGTCGAGTCCATAGAAGTGCGTCCACATCCCAGTCCCGCACACATGAAGGATGTGTAATGGGTACTGTCGAGGGTTGCAGCCATGGGATCGTGGGTATGCAGAAATGGGGCTCGGTGTTGTTTGGCAGATAATCCATTGTCCCGCCCCGTGGGAGGGATGTGGGTATAGCACATGCTTTACTCCCCACCAATAATGCAAAGCATCCCCCGGATAATGCTAAATGCAGGTGTGAAATGTGTACAGCCCTATACCAGTGTCCAGTAGGCAATACCCATGGATGGACAAGCGTACGACCAAGATGGCACCCACAACTGCACACCTGGTGGAATTACACAGCTGCAGTAAGGCATAACACAGGAAATACAGATAGGGACTACAGTAGACACACCCCATACAAAGTCAGACCGCCGTGCGAATCCCGGCGTACACAGCACTCAATCTGCCAGCACCAAAAGGGGGATCACTCGCTGCCATATCGTGGAACAAATGGGCGACTTGTGGAACACATACTAATAGCACACCAACAACGTCAACTAGGAAGGTCATAGGATGGTTAAACTATGGCGTACCCACATATAAAGAACATCTTCCAATGAATTAATAGGATCTACATGGTTAGGTGGTGTTATTTTGACTATACAGTGGCGGATATTTCCTATTGGGACTTCTGAGGATTATTTAAAGCAGTCGCTAACCTGCATCTTTGGATGTACACTATTTGTTTTCAGTTTTGAAAATCCTGGCTTTCGTAGCACTACATAATATGGGTAGTCAAACAGACATCCGCGATTGAGGAACATACAGCAGCAGTCAAAACCACTGGCCAGATGGACACAGTCCAACAAGCTCTACACTTGACATATGCACATTGGTGTCCATTGTAGGACCCAAAAATTGATCCGTACAGAATTCCATCCAGCCGTTATCGTTCCACCAGAAGACGCGACAGCCATGAGTACGGCACAGCTAGACATATGCACCACCAGCGTGTTTAAGGTTGATGACAAGTGTCCATGAAATGCAGGACATATGAACAGAAATCCCCAGATCGTCGAGTCCATAGAAGTGCATCCACATCCCAGTCCCGCACACATGAAGGATGTGTAATGGGTACCGCTGAGGGTTGCAGCCATGGGATCCTGGGTATGAAGAAATGGGGCTCGGTGTTGTTTGGCAGATAATCCGTTGTCCCGCCCCGTGGGAGGGATGTGGATGTAGCACATGCCTTACTCCCCACTAATAATGCAAAGCATCCACCGGATAATGCTAAATGCAGGTGTGAAATGTGTACAGCCCTATACCAGTGTCCAGTAGGCAATTCCCATGGATGGACAAGCGTACGACCAAGATGGCACCCATAACTGCAAACCTGGTGGAATTACACAGCTGCAGTAAGGCATAACACAGGAAATACAGATAGGGACTACAGTAGACACTCCCCATACAAAGTCAGACCGCCGTGTGAATACCGGCGTACACAGCACCCAATCTGCCAGCAAGAAAATGGGGATCACTCGCTTCCATACCGCGGAACATATGGGCGACCTGTGGAACACATATTAATGGCACACCAACAACGTCAACTAGGAAGGTCATAGGATGGTTAAACTATGGCGTTCCCACTTATAAAGAACATCCTTCAATGAATTAGTAGGATCTACATGTTTTGGTGGTGTTAGTGTTGACAATACAGTTGTGGATATTTCCCATTGAGACTTCTGAGGTTTATTTAAACCAGTTGCTAACCTGCATCATCGGATTTACACCATTTGGGTTCATTTCAGAAAGAAATGGTTTTCATAGCACTACATAATATGTGTACTCAAACAGTCATCCGCGATTGGGGAACATACAGCAGCAGTTAAACCCACTGGCCAGATGGACACAGTCCAACAAGTTCTACACTTTACATATGCACATCGGTGTCCATTGTAGGACCCCAAAAATTGATCCGTATGCCACATCTACCAGCTGCGATCGAGAGACCTAAAAGGAGTGAATAGCCGTGACTACGGCACAGCTAGACATATGCACCACCAGCGTGTTTAAGGTTGATGACAAGTGTCCATGAAATGCAGGACATATGAACAGAAATCCCCAGATTGTCGAGTCCATAGAAGTGCGTCCACATCCCAGTCCCGCACACATGAAGGATGTGTAATGGGTACCGTCGAGGGTTGCAGCCATGGGATCCTGGGTATGCAGAAATGGGGCTCGGTGTTGTTTGGCAGATAATCCATTGTCCGCCCGTGAGGGATGTGGGTATAGCACATGCCTTACTCCCCACTAATAATGCAAAGCATCCACCGGAGAATGCTAAATGCAGCTGTGAAATGTGTACAGCCCTATACCAGTGTCCAGTAGGCAATTCCCATGGATGGACAAGCGTACGACCAAGATGGCACCCATAACTGCAAACCTGGTGGAATTACACAGCTGCAGTAAGGCATAACACAAGAAATACAGATAGGGACTACAGTAGACACTCCCATACAAAGTCAGACCGCCATGCGAATACCGGCGTACAGCACTCAATCTGCCAACACCAAAATGGGGATCACTCGCTTCCATACCCCGGAACAAATGGGCGACCTGTGGAACACATACCAATGGCACACTAACAACTCCAGCTAGGAAGGTAATAGGATGGTTAAACTATGGCGTTCCCACTTATAAAGAACATCCTTCAGTGAATTAATAGGATTAATGTCAATTGACCATGGAATACACCTAATCAACATCAAAGAACCGATGGCACCTGATGGCACACAATCCAAAACACACATAGGTAGATGAAACAGTCAACGTAGACATTGTCCAGGACAGGTCACAAATGGTATACAAAGGTTCATTCATAGACATGTAAGCGCTTTCACCAGAGGTCTGGCCAGACTTACACATAACATAAAAGCATCCATGCTTTAAATATCCCCCCTTACACTTTCATTGGTCAATTTCTCAGCAAACAATGAACATTTAACCACAGCATGTAATGCACAGATGCAATGTTAGCTACACACACATATATTAACATCTCCAAAAACATCCTATTAACACATGTATTATATGATATTGTACTATGCCTAATACTCATCTATCAAAGATCTAACAATATATATAGAAGATATGTATATCATATCAATGTAATACAGTGGTAAACTGAAAGGGTGGACTAATGTGTGTTAACTGTATATCTGTACCTAAACTACATTCCTGTTACGGGGGTTTAAGCCACCTGCTTCTCAAAAGAGGCTTCATCAGTGTTTCATCAGTCAGCCCTGGTGTGTGGTCAACCCTCCACCTAATAATCCATCTAAATCCACATTCTAAAGCATAGTTGATGAGGTCCCCCCTCTGGTATTATAACCTAGCCTTCGTAAAACACTGAATGTAAACGTATGCCTTGTGATGTGCTCATAGCCGGCCGTAGGCATGCGCCAATCCTGCGGCTGCCTAGGGCGCCGCACTAGTAGGGCCACCTGTCTAGTAGGTATGTCATGTAGGTACACCAGGATGGGAGCACCATGTGTTGTGGTGGTGTGCGCCATGGAGCCCTATAGCCCAGGGCAGCGGTCTATCTAAGGCCGCTGCCATAGGAGGGGTAGTACGGTCTGCAGGTATGTGCAGAAGTGCACATGAAACAGCGGTTCACAAGGATTACCCATAGTGGCGTCACCTGCACAGATGGCTATAGCGGGACACACACACGACCATGCATACAGCACAGTTAGACATACACACACTATAAATAGGCAATTATACACAAGGTTTATGGCGTGTACGGGTACAGTGTCAGTACAGCAAGGATAGCTCTCTGCCACGATATCCAGCAGATGTCTCTAGGGTGTTCTGGAATACGGACATTGCATGGACAATGAGTGGATATGCATCGTACCACTGTATTATGTGTCAGCCGTGCAAATATGCGATACATGGGACAGACAGCTGTCCATGCAAGAGCAGCGCTATGGGCACAACATAGGTATGTAGATATACAACGACAGAGATACAGACGGACACATGTGGCAAGGAGTGTAACGTACACAGCACCACCCCACAACACCATAGCAGGGTGCACGTGGAGAACACGCTACGGAGGTCGCCAACCACAGCAGGCACACAGGCAGTCCACGAGGCGCCTCACCATCCACAAACACAGGGATGGCGGCAGGATATGAGTGTTCTGCGGAAACTCTAAAGCCATACCCTATGAACCCATGCGGCTGGGAGCATAGACACACACACACATCTGGCAGGCATGGTGATTGACCACACCCCCACATACCCAACCGGACAACACTATGACACAGGTATGGAACGCTACACGTGACCACCGAACACAGCACCGCCAGAGGCACATGTCCAGGTGGGTGACAACATCCGTAAAGGAATAGCCGCAGATAGCCAAGGTATGTGTTGCCAAGCATCTAAAAAGCATGTTCATCTGCAGAGGCAGCTGGAAACACACACACACACACACCTCACACACACACGGGAAGGGCCGGAGTCGAACCTACGCCTACCTACATGAACTCACTATAGCATGATGCATTTACAGAACGCTGCCACGAGATTACTGAGCACAGCGCTGTCAGAGGCATACTTAGGCGGGTGACATCATCCGTCAGGGAATAGCTGACAATAGCCAAGGTATGTGAAGCATCTAAAGCATGTTCATCTGCAGAGGCAGCTGGAAACACACACACACACACACACACACACACACACACGGGAAGGGCCGGAGTCGAATCCCACGCCTACCTACATGAACTCACTACAGCATGATGCATTTACAGAACGCGCTACCGAGATTACTGAGCACAGCGCTGTCAGAGGCATACTTCTAGGTGGGTGACATCATCCGTCAGGGAATAGCTGACAATAGCCAAGGTATGTGTTGCGAAGCGTCTAAAAGCATGTTCATCTGCAGAGGCAGCTGGAAACACGCACACACACACACACCTCACACACCTCACACACACACAGGGAAGGGCCGGGAGTCGAACCTACGCCTACCTACATGAACACACTACAGCATGATGCATTTACAGAATGCGCTACCGAGATTACTGAGCACAGCACTGTCAGGAGGCATACCCCTAGGTGGGTGGTATCATCTGCAAAGGCAAGGCAGCTGATAGGGAATGAAGACAGAGTGCGCAGTCACACAGCATGTTACCATCCCAAGGTGGCCGTACAGTAACACGGTAATGCTGCAGTCGGGAACACCAACTAACTACGGAGCAGTACATCACGACATGAATACGGGATGCACCACATACAGCATACCCTATGAGAGGGCATCCGGCGTGCAGGATGTAGGCAGCCATTGTGGCATAACAACCACATATGAGTCACCTGGATGGTCACCATGGCTATGCAGGATGTCATTGGCCATGGCTACACGCCTAGTAGCAGACATCGGTGCCGACTGTAGTGTGTACCCCCGAATGGTGTACTGGCCATGCCCTCACACCTAGCGGCGAAGGGAGACAGACATGCTCACGGGGTATCAACGCAGACGGGCGCGGTGTGCACTGTACTGTGTGTCCATCTACACAGCTGCTTACTGGGCATGCTCAGACACTTAGAATCTTCACAGTGCAGACATGCATACACATGGGGCGACGGCATGGGAGGCGGAATGTGGACCGTCGTGTGTGTCCACCCACACAACAGCAACCCAGCCATGCCACAGACGTGGCAGTTGCGGAGGGGAAACAGGCATGCAC
The DNA here is from genome assembly GCF_019279795.1 of Protopterus annectens. Lineage (NCBI taxonomy): Eukaryota > Metazoa > Chordata > Ceratodontiformes > Protopteridae > Protopterus > Protopterus annectens. Next base: position 1,574,926,763 of record NC_056737.1, on the reverse strand, counting down.
ACGGGGTATCAATGCAGACGGGCGCGGTGTGCACTGTACTGTGTATCCATCTACACAGCTGCTTACTGGGCATGCTCAGACACTTAGAAGCTGCACAGTGCAGACATGCATACACATGGGGCGATGGCATGGGAGGCAGAATGTGGACCATCGTGTGTGTCCACCCACACAGCAGCAACCTGGCCATGCTCACACACGTAGTATGTGCTACGCGCCGTCCGGCATGCAGATGGAGTGCACACACCACAAGTCACAGCCAGGTAAACCCGTACACACGCACAGGGTGGACACACATGCAGTCACACGTACACACACAGATGACAGCACAGGCGTCACGGGTGCAGGCTGAACATGTACACACTGTAGTGAACACTGTAGCTGCTATGCCAGCACCATGTCTTCGGTGCAGCAGTATGCCTCACGGTCCAGCAACTGCATGTGACATATGTCCAGAAGACTATGTGGCGGTGTACGTCCGTCGTGCAGAGTACACATGTACTATCAATGATCCCACAGGTGTGATGTAGTCCACCCATACCGGTATACACGGACAGGCATGCTCCACACATACCACGGGCCTGACACAGATATGACACAGGACTGCAGCTGTACCACAGTGAAACAATGTCCAGATATGTCACATATGTGATTTCCTGGCTGTGTGCATGGACTGCACGCAGGACACATACAAAGCCTGTGATGTACCACATGCATAACACAGGCGTACGCGGTAATACACACACGAAGGGAAGGCGGACACATGTCTGTGGTATGCATCCCCTACAGAGTGTAGCGGTGTTCACTGGGACACATAACCTTGTACAGTTTGCCTGTGACAGCTGTGATACCATACCACAGTCCATGTTCCATGTATGTTAACACACATGTCACAATGTAGCAATGCATACACACATGGCAACAGGGGATACATGTGGCATGTGTACTGTGCATGGTGCAGCCGTGCATGAGCGGTGTCCGGTGTCCATAACACAGTTGCAACCCCCTACCACATGCATACCCATCATGGGGGCTGTCATATGGTGGCATAGTAACAGCACGCATGGCAGTCTGTGTGTACACCATGTGTTTAAACACCTGTCCACATGCATGTGGGCAGGCACTGGTCACAGGTGTGTCACACACCATCCTACCCTGCCATGTGCATACAGTCTGCTATGTCGCCTTTACATGACAGCACTGCCATGATGCATACCCATCTGCCATGCGTCATCGACCATATGTCACATTGCCACTGTAACCCCTACCACCTCCCAAGTGCAGATATTGGCACAGCTGCCAGATACAGTGGTAGTACGCAGGATGCACCACATACCGCTGCATGCCTGCACATATCCCATGTAGCGGGTGTGGCATTCCTAGCACCAACATGTGTGCAGGAATGTGTGTCCATGTATGCCACAGATTGGGGGGACAATGTGCCATGTGCCACACATCACTGTACACCATGGTAGAGATCTGTACCTACATCAGTGTGGGGTGCATCGATGTGGATGGTGCAGTACATGCAACACGTCATGCCTCCATGTAGACATGTGTGGCCACCACCATGTCAGTGTGTCAACATGTGTGTATGTCTGCTGCCTGTTGTGAGGGTGTATGCAGATATAGTGTTGTGACTGGACACTGACCACACAGGGTGACCATCCCGTACTGGTGCTGCATCGTACAGCCCTGTCAATGCCATACCTGTGAGCCTTACTGGCCACCTGTGCAAAACCACCCCCTGTGACATGGCGCGTGGGTGCATTGTCTTGTGAGGGTGCTGACCACACAGACAGGTGTCCAAATCTGCACACAATGGTGTGTGTGCCATAGAGATGTACGCACCACGATTGTGGGCATATTCCTGTACCGGTACAGCATCCGACTGCTGCACACCGTGCACCACAGCTGACAGGTGACACCTGCGGTCAGTAGCCAGCACACTGCGTACGACACCTGCAGAATGTCACCATACCTGTACCGTGTCATGCCATGTATGTGATGTCTCTGTCCACCGTAGCCTGTGGCACTGACCACAGGCGTCAGGTGCAGTATATGTGTGGACATGTGCGTCATGTACCGTGTAAGCACCGTTACACTGTATCCGGCTCCGTGCTCCGCAGGTTTATGTGTATAACCTCTCTTCTTGCAATCCCGACTGTCTGTTCTCTATATCACAAAAGCTCTGCACCTGCTCCCATAGTATTCCTACATAGGTAAAGTACATGTATACTAAATGGAGTACTACACTGGCCTAGAATCCCCTTGTGTACCCACTTCCCTATAGGTGCCTTCTGACCCGGTTACACAGCAAATGCATTCACGTTCTCTGGCATGTCAAGGGTCAATTGCTAGCGACCTCTCCTGTTCAGATGGTGAATCTGGGCGTCCTGGGCACTGTTACAGGTGCCTCATGGACACGGACAAGCCGCACCTCCAACAATGAACATAATACATGTGACAGATGCAACTATATAGCCAGACAGGGGGCTGTGCTCTCTCAAACCATGACCGCAAGACCAAGCGGGAGGAAGGACACCATGCACACCACAAACCCAGTGTCACATGTGACTATCGCAAATGCTAATCGAACACATGAACACACTAAGACATACCTGGAGGCACTGTTAAAACATGTCACGAACCTAACGAGCCCTCTGAAGCAGACACACAAGCAACTGCCTCCACAAGACATAGGACATGCAACACATAGTTCTCAACGTCAGTGTGCTAAACTGTCAGAGCCCCAAAGGCAACACACACACTGCCAGACACACTTGTAATGGGTGACGCCACTGTCAGACACACCGATGTCCCACCCACCAGACTGAACAAGGGAATGATCACAGTAGGCTGCCTGCCGGGCGCTGGAATCCGCCACATAACACACGAACTCAGGTCACTCCGCAGCATGTACAGGTATGACGCGGTCATTGCCCATGCTGGTGTCAACGACTGGAGACATACCACCCTGGGATACATTAAAGGAGACATAGAGGGCCACCCAGATTGTGTAGCCCAGGCTGGCATGTCCCTGACCCTGGGCAGTATCCCACCCTCATCAGGTATGATGCCACTATACTGGCTCCAAGTGGTCACCCTTGATAATGTGCCTGGTTACCGGTGTCAGTCTGAGGGGATCCGGATTCCTCATACCTGGAATGACATGCTTGGCACGCCATGCCCCTTCGCAAGGTATGGCTCGCACCTGTTGCCCCTGGTCTTCAAGGGTTTGGCTAAGGCACCTGCCACCCCCACAGTGCCCACTGCAGGCAAGACTGGAATGATAAACCTACCACCCTACACTACAAACCTGGAGAACAGACAGGGTAATACTGCTCAGTGCCAGTGATCTACGCCCAAGCTGCACACCCTCAAATGCCCTCCTCAGTATGGAGGACATCGATGTCAGTGCTGTGACTGAAACATTGATCAGGGCTGCTGGGAGCACCCCAGCACTATCGGGTCATACCCCATATCACGCGTTCAGGACCATAACCCGGACCTAACACAGAAGGAAGGGGTGTCTCCATTTCCATGAAGGATACACACACCTCCAGGTTGGCAGAAATGCACGTAGAAGCGGGGAATATCCAGGTGCAATTAGCCATGGGTAGGACTGCCCTACAATTTGTTGCATGCTACAGACCACCCTCCCAAACCCAGGATACCTGCACAGCCTTCCTGAAGACACTGGTGAGTGTGAATGCTCTCACAACACCGTCATATTGGGTGACATCAACCACCCATACATAGACCGGGAACATTACCCAGGACACAACACCCTACACCAAAGGTCCCAGGTGTTCATACACCTGAATGCTGTGGAACAACCATGCACCATACCCACAAGGGGGGAAGTATACTAGTTCTGATCATCACACATGGGGACGATATGCTCCACACAGGATGTACATCCCTCAATGGTGAGGTCAGACCATATAGTAAACTCACTGGAGATCCGCATCCTGCACCCAACACCGGCATGGGAGACCACAGTGACGACCTCTCCACAGCGAACCACACGTCATACGACCGGTGTGGTACCCTACAAGGCCTCCATGCCAGTGGTAAACACAGGCCACAGTGATGAAACCCTTACATATGCCTTCTATGAGCACCCCCAGGTATGTTTGCACCAAGCGATCCTCATAACATCAGGACCTTGTCCACCAAAGGCAGGCACATGGTCTGTTGGACCCCTGCCATTGGCAAACCGTACAACAACAGTTGGGAGCTAATACATGACAGAGCAATATCAGTACCAGGGAAGGCATCACTGATTAATACCGGCGTTAACATACAATCACTCATACAATCATCCAAGGCCGCCTGTGGGACTGGTACTGCAAAGGACACATAAGACAACCATAGGGCCTTCCTTAGCTATGGTAGGAACATGGGTGGAAGCACACAGTTATGCCCGGAATTACTCCAGAATGGTACAATGATCACTGAACCCACAGACATTGTCAACAAACCAGCGGACATGTTCCATGCAAACATCTACCCTCCCTCCAACCCCAAGAGGGGACGTATCCATCCCACCAGAGTCTAACCTCCCAAACATCCCGTATGCCCAGGAGAGAGCTGATATCAGTTAAGCAGTGAACACAGCATCAATGGGACCAGATGGTGTCCCCGGCTGTGTGCTACACAACCTCATTGTGGCCCTCACCCCGCACATAAGGCTGCTGTTTCATCTTAGCCTTACTACGGGCTACGTCCCCGATGGATGGCATACGGCAACTGTGGTCCCACTACACCAGGGTAGTGCTCTTATGGACTCTAGACATCCCTGCCCTATCAGCTTGACAAGCCTTGTCTGCAAAGCTGTGGGGAGGTCCATACTGGAGCCCATAAATAAAGACATTGGTGTACAGCAAATACCGGAACATACCCAGATCGGCTTAGTCAAGGGCAGATCCTGCCTCCCAAACCTGGTCGACCTGTTTGGAGGAGTCACTAAGGCCATTGATGGGGTACGTCGGTTTGCACAGACTACCATGACCTGGCGGGAGCGTTCAAACCACACTCCACGTGGCCATCATAGAAAGGCTCACCAGCGTAGATGTGGAGACATATGTCACACGATGGTTTGCCAACTGGATGGAGGTCAAACACCACAGGGTTTGTGTTCCTGGTGCCATGTCAGACTCCAAGCTGGTCCCGAGTGGTGGCCCACAGGGCTCAGTCCTGGGCCCCCTCCTGTTCGGCATTCAACTTTCCAATGTGCATGCAAACATAGGGGGATTGTGGCAGACAAGGTATGCAGATGACTGCACATCGGCCACCATACTTAACACCCCATCAGACACGGACATCCACCTGGGGTCTCATAGAAATGGATAACTGGTGCCAGAGCCATGGCCTGATGCTACATGCCAGGGAAGGTATAGACCTACCCTTTGGGAAAGACATGTTCACCCCGACTTACCATATAGGTGGTAATCCATTATACATGGTGGACGTGTTCAGGGACATGGGTACCAGACCTGTCGGTAACCTCTCTCGACACTCACATTGCCAATATGGTTGGGAAGACATTCCACTGTGCCCACCTGGTCATGAAGGGATTCACATCCACATCAGGGGAGGTCATTGTACCCCTGTACTCTTCACACATCAGACCAATGATTGCGTACAACGCCACATTTGGAATGTACCTAACCTGACACCTGCAGCACTCGGAAGGACCTCAAACGTTCCACAACACAGGGATAATGGTGCTGAGACATATGTCACACGCTGCCCGACCGAGGGGACTCCGGCTGTATACCTTCTCAGCCCGTCTGCTCTGAGGTGATCTGTGCCTGACATACACGGCCATGTCCGACCTGGGTGACATGGACATGTTCCACCTCCTAGGCTCCAAACAAACACGGGCACAGAAGCAACTGACAGAAACCTCAACACGGACATAAATAGGAGGTGCTGGGGGGACAGGGTCATCGCCCAGAGACCCCCTACAACATGGAAAAGATTCCCAGCCCATGTGAAGCAGAGCCCCTGACTGGCTTTGTCCAAGTGTAATCCTGACGTGTGGATGTGTGATCGTAGGTATGCGCCAGGCATCATCTCTGTGTCACTGCTGGACGGAGGGACAGCGGACGGATGGATGTAGTATCCTCATCCTAAGGGGTGGTGAAAGCCACACACACTCTGGCTAGGCTTACACATGCCGTAGGGCACATAGCCTGGTATGTACCTATGCGCCTATGTACCTATGTAGGGGTCCATGCAGGTTGCGGGTACCTGTGGTATGCTGATATTGCCAGATGTGCCTGTGGGTAACCCACAGATACACGTGGGGGACTGATAACAGTGCTCCCAGTAGGCACATGCAAGTACACCATATTTGGCATACAGGTTAACAGAACCAACATGGTGCTACACATGTAACCGTCACGCATACCGTGTACACAGATCAATGTATGCTGCACCTACACTACATGGTATGTCTGCTGCATGATGTCAGTACACAACCCACGTCACATACGTACCTGTCACCTGTCATACACAAACCACTGCAACATACACATCACGCACTATGCGGACACATGTATCACATACACCTCTCACTATCATGTCCACCCTGTGCATCAGAATATGTTTGCATAACCGTGCACCGATGGTGTGGATGACAGTGCTGCGGCAGAGGCTTCATCATATGCACAGGGTGATATGTGTGCCAGGGGCATAGGCTGTACCAGTGGATGACATCATGTGTGTCTGTAAGGGCCGGTGCATTTACTGGGCATGACTGTGCCGAATGCATGTGGATGTTGTGGAGCCCTACAGTTGTGTCTGCTGTGTGTGGGTATGTGTGTACACAGTTCAGCCATCTGTGATGCCTACACGGGGTATACTTGGCAGCCCCAGATTGTACAGTGCAGGTTATACGGCTCACTGTGTCTGCCTGCGGCCACGTGACCCATGCCTGCCTGGGGTCGCACGGGCACTACCAGGTGGAGGTATGGAGTGGCCACTCTCCGATGACAGATGTCTGCTGGAACCGTGTCCACGCTGGGACCGGCCAGGGCCACGTCCATGTGGCCTGCTGTGTCCTGGTGTGGTTGGTGTAGCACCAGCTGCACTGCTGCTGCTACCAGCACTGTGTGAGTGGGCATGAGAGGTGGCACGCACATGTCGACCTGCACTAGGTGGTGTTGCTGGCCTATGGCCACGTGTCCTATGCCTCACCCCTACCAGGTGTTCCAGCACAGACAGCTCACGCTCGGATTGACATGCCTCGGTCGAGGATTCCAACCATCTCACCTAATCTCCTATCCAGAACATCGGCAAGCTGCTGTTGAGCATTTGCCAATGACTGGATGTTCTCATTTAAGGTCGGATTGCGGCCCTCTGCAGCCTCTGCCCTTCTTGGTTCTGCCGTTCAGCATGTGCCTGTGCTGCCATTACAGTCTGGAACATGCGTCTGGTGATACCAGCTGCTGCACCCTGTACGGCAGGTGCATGTCTACCAGAGCTCCTCCTACGAGCAGCACCAGCCACATGCCTGTGTGGCACATCACCAGTCATTACACTGGCAACATGGTGTGTACCCGCACCTTCTGTAGCCACCACACATTCCTGCTCAATGCCAACAGACGCTGACTGTCCTTCCTCTATGGGCAACGGTGATGTGGTATGTGTCGGCATCTGAACCGTGTGCGGAGATGAAGGGGACATAAGTGGGATGTTAATCAATGGCACAGCTTCTGCCCGTGACGACCCTGCCTGTGCCTCATGCATATGGTCATCACTGCTAGTATCTGTGGGGACACTAGCATCAGATGGACCGCAGGAGGGGAACACACCTACACCACCTGTGAATACAAAGACATACTGTAAGATACATTACACACACGCAGACACACACACACACACACACACACACACACACACACACACACACACACACAGACACACACAGACACACACACACACACACACACACACACACACACACACACACACACACGCACACAGACACACACATGCAGAGACACACACACGCTGACACACACACGCAGACACACACATGCAGACACATCATGCATGTGATATTGCAGATGGCATGCAGCATTCCCACACCACAGCTCAGTGAATGCAGGCCAGACATTAATAGTGGTAGTATGCATACTGCCCTGGGGTGCACACTACATCAAGCAGGTGTCATTTCAGTAGGCATGCAGTACACACATTCATGGTAGTTTGCATGCATCACTGTGATACACCGTGTGGCCACAGGCGGGTTAACAGTACACATGGCTGGCGTCACTTTGTCATGTACTCCGCCAACATGTGCGATAACATGTGGACATGTGAAAATGGTGTCCCACCACATGCACCACATCAAATTGGACGTCACAGTGCAGTGTTATGTGTACAGGCTACAGATAGCATGCATGTGTAACAAGGATGTCTGTGCAGGTGTGGTTGGTGTGAGCTGTGTACATAGCTATACAGTGGGGAGTACGGGCACTGTGCCACTGCATGGCAGCAAGACACAGGTATGTTTCTGTGCGATGCGTAACATGGACACATTGCATTGCCATGTCTGCAACACAGTCATGCTGTTCCACAGCACGTATCTGGTAGACATTGGTGGCACCTCCAGTGGCTGCAGACAGGCATTTCGTTTGTCTGGTGTACCACATCAGATGTACAGGGGGTCCACTACAGCTATGATCGCACTATGTGTGGACAGGGTGCAACGGTGACTACCCACTGCAGATGTACTGTGTGGCAACATGCCTGTGGGTATCACCCATGGCCATGTTTGACTGGGTCATGGACAATTGTGTGTGATGGGCATCGTGTACACATCCCTGTGGTGGCCCATGTGACATACACCCATACTAGTCTGAGGTGTCACAATCCCGAAGGCTATGCAGACATTGTGGATGTCTGCTATGTCGTGCGTAGGTCATGTCATGGTGTGACAATGTTGCGGACAGAACACCACGTGCATGGGACATGTCATGTCAACGTGTGCACACAATGCAGGGGCATAGGTCACATTGGTAAAACCTGTGTGCTGGCCAGATCACAGCTCACTATGTGGCACTGTGTGCGTACCGCAAATGGCATTCCGATGCATACTACACATGCAGCCATTGTAGAACACCTCCACCATTGTATGCATAGCTGACTGCACATATCACACCGATGGGTTATGTGGTGTCATGCTGGTGTATACTAACGGTTGTATCTACTGTACATGGGTGGCGTGTGTGTCGGGTGGTGCAACCTGTATACCGTGACTGGAGCAGACCCAGGTGTGCATGTCATACCTGGCCACATGGGGAATATCTATACACTGTAACATGCCTATTACTAGCAACAGTCTCACCTGCGACGGACCCATGGCTGTGCGACATGCCAGAGGTACCTGTATAGGGGCGACACAACAGTATACACATTATCCATTACTGTAGCCACACTAAGCACTGTGCATGTCACATCATGTACCTGTGTGGTAGCATGTGTTATGCACATGTCTGCAAACACAACGTAGCATACTGTAGTATGCAGCTTGTGTGGCCATATACCTGGCATGTGTTGGTACATTATTTGGTGTACTATGACACCCACACCTACGTCAGTTATCACACACACATGCAAGACTGACTTACCAGGCAGCTCCAGGCTCGTTGGTTGGGAGACACCCACCTCCACGATTGCAGCGAGTGTTTCTGCATGGTGTTCCCTGGGTGTCCCCAGACTGGCCAGGAGCTCCTCTGTGTGTGTGAGTGGGTGCTGGGTTGGTGGCCCACCACCTGTCCCACCTTGTTCTCTGGCGATTGCGGCGGCACGCTGTTTCGCGTGCCGTATTAGGTCTGTGCAGTGTCGGCGGATCTGCTGGTAGGTGCGGTTGTTGCCACCCACGTTGTTCACCCTCCTGCGCATATCCTGCCACACGTCGTCCCGCTGCTGTGCTTGTTGTGGCACATGGCTGAATAGTAGCTTGTAGTTGTCGTGGAGCAACGGTATAATCACGTCATCCTCCTGGCGGCTGAAGGCTGGCAGCCGGGAACGTGGCATTATCTGTAAGACATAATGATGGTGACAGGTCACATTTACAGTGATGTACTGGCATGCTGCTGGACATACATTGCTATGACATGTACGACATCTGCACAGTAATCTCTGCGATGCATCATGGCAGTGACACAGCTGACATGTTGCCGTCACACCATTAAGCAGTGGGTTTCATATCATATCTGTGTGTCAACTCATCACACTGTACACACACCATGTTGATGGTAGCCTGCTGTGGACATGTGTACCTGCCTGCACCTGTGTTCATAGCAGTTGGCACGTGTCCCAATGTGCACACAGTTCTACTGTTCACCTGGATGCTGTGTATATGTCACTAGGCATCACGTACGCGGCCATTATGTACGTCAGCAGTGGCACTGCACACATACACATGGACACCTGTACATGCATGTGTTGTGCCATGTACATCTACACAGCACTGTACGGGTGTTGGCCAACCTGCCACGGGTCACCTGTATTGCACATGTGATACACATGGGACATTGTGTAACCATGTGACATTAGCAGGAAAGGTCATGCATAGCATGTGTGCACGCACATTGTTCACACCAACACACAGCACCTGTGACACCACAGGGTGCATCAGTGCCACATTACTGCTGTGGACGGTTGATAGTGCAAGTGCCATTTGTCCATCGCACCATGTAGGACTGTGATAGCATGTGCAGCCTTGCTGGGCAGGGCTGCATGGTATGGCAGGGTATGTTTACTGAACACGTAGATAGAACAAAACTCTGAGAATAACAGTGGTCACAGAAACACAGAACACAGAACTTTAATGAAGCTTTCGGGCTCTCAACCCTTCATCAGCATTACACAATATACAAGTTTACATCATTTAAATAGAGGAACAATTAAAATCACATGATCAACCAGCCAATGAATTTTTTAAAAAAAGTTTTTTAAAAGGGAAATGTTTAAAACATGAGAATATGTACAAATAGTGTGTTATACATAGTATATTACTTAAATAATATTTTATAAGTTATTTAATTGGCGTTTAACTAGTATTGGTTTTATACTAGTAGTGTTATTTAATCCTGGTGATGTTTCAGCCTGTAGTCTTATTATCCACTCTAGTTCTCTTGTTTCTACAAGGTTATTTACATCGCCCCCCCTCATACCCACTTGTATTGCATCTATACATCTGAATCTAAAAGTATGTGTATTGAACTCATGTATATGCTTATATAGGGCATTGGTCTGTATTTGTCTGTTTATTTCAGACCTATGTTCAATTATACGGTCTTTCAACCTCCGTATAGTCTTCCCTACATAAAATGCTTGACAATTCACACAAGTGGCAAGGTAGATAATTCTTGTGGTGTTACAATTTGCATTGACATGAAAATAAAATTTCTTATGTGTTATGGGGTGTATAAAAATATTGTCCCCTTCAAAAATATCAGCACAGCAGGTGCAGTTATAACATTTATAGGTCCCTTTATTACTGTAACCAACATTGTGCCTTATGTCAAAATCCTTGTAGCACAACATGTTTTTCATACATTGGTTATTTCTGTAAGCAAAACTAGGTCTGGATCCTACTATAACACTTAACTCTGGCATAGCCATAAGTATAGGCCAATTTTTATATATTATGTTACTAATTTGATTAGAATAACCTGAGAAGGTTGTTGTATATCTTAATATTGTTTCCTTCTTTTTAATGGGCATTAAATTACCATTATCTGCATCTATATTCTCCTCTAAAAATATTGGTTTATAGCTTGTTTTCCTACCCTCAACTATCATATCAATATTTTTCTGTATAATAGTTTCAGAGTATCCACTTCTTAAAAATTCAGCTTTCATTATAGATGTCTCATTCAAATATACCTGCTCTTCTGTTGTTAATCTACTTATTCTGATTAGTTGTGACTTAATTATGCTTTTAAACACATGTGGGGGGTGCATACTATTACTATCTAGATATCTTATTGTATGCACATCTTTTTTATGTACCATGGTGTGTATTACTTCATCCTTTTTATACACTTTCACATCTAAAAATACAATCTCATTAGATGATGAACACATTTTAACGTTAAAAAATTTTGTAGTGTTATTGATATATGTGACAAACAAAAGAAGATCTTCCTCAGCACCGTCCCATATGAAAAAACAATCATCTACAAATCTAACATAGCTTTTCACATGTATATTCAGTGCATGTTTGTTACTCAAAATATATTCCTTCTCCCATTGAAACAATACAAGATTCGCAAAAGTATTTGCAACAGATGTACCCATGGCAACTCCTGTTAGCTGTTTATATGGTGTGCCATCAAAAATAAAAATATTGTTTGTTAGTACTAAATGAAGGAGAGAACATATATTTTCCACATCTCGAGGGTGTTTGTTAGTACTAGATAATAATAACCTTCTAATGGCTTCTACTCCATAGTCAATAGGAATAACAGTGAATAGTGATTCTATGTCCAAAGTTACAAAAGTAAAGTTGGAAGAGGCTGTTGTATACCATGACTTAAGCTTCCTTAAGAAATGTGTGCTATCTTTCACTATGCTTCCACATTTAGGTAGTAATTCAGATAAGGTAATCTGCAAATATTTGGATATAGTTTCAGTTATCCAGCCCTTACCTGAGACGATAGGTCTCAGGGGGGGTTCTTCTAAAGACTTGTGTATCTTTGGGATCCCGTATATTTGGGGGATCTTTGGACATGGTGTAGAGAAGTAGTTGAATATATCAATTGAGATGTCATTGCTTATCTGCATATCATAAATAGCCATGTTAACTTGTGTTATACAATTTTTTACTTCTTGAAATGTTACCTTTTTAAATGTGCTAGTGTCAGATAAAAAACTGGAAAATCTATTCATATAATATATTCTGTCCATTAAAACCACAGCTCCTCCCTTATCTGCTTGTTTTATTATTACATCATTATTTCTTTTCAGATCTTTGAGAGCTAGATATTCTTTATAGGTAAGGTTGTATTTCATTTTAGTCTTGTCACGTTTACTAAACAAAGATCTCAATTCTGATTCAACAATATTAGTAAATGCTAAGATAACTGGAGATAATTGTGGTATGAACAGACTTAGTTTTTTACAACTGCCATTACTTTCTACAGAATTCTTAAAAATTAATTTTAGCATAAGACTTCTAGCAAAAAGTCTTAAATCTATAATAGAATTTACCACGTCGTCCATAGCAAAGGGAATAAACTTCATACCTTTGCTTAAGATAGATAACTGTTCGTCTGGTAAAATGTTATTTGTTAGATTTAAAGTACCTTGTTTTATTGATGGCTTCCCATCTATCTGCGTGGCGTTTTGCTGCTTTTTCTGGGACTGCTGCATTTCCTTTTTGTTGCTTGGGTCTGAGGTGAATTTTCCACTGCAGTTGGCGTTATACTTTCCGTATATGCCTGCTTCACCAGGACCCTTTCTGGTTGTTGCAGGCGAAACGGTAAAAAAGTGGAAATATTGGTTTGCCTTTTTTCTTTTGGTTCCCGGTGTTGCTCTGTCATCATCGGCGTTCTTGGTGCATCCAAGGTTACATTTTCAACAGTCGTGTTGAGTAGAATCTCTACATTGGATCCTACCGGACGTTTATAAGCTTCCTTCTCATTTACCTTCTCGATGTTAGCTCTTTCAGCTCCTTGTTGTTGCGCTACGTACGTAGCATTTGGCTCACGTCTTCGCTGATTGGTTGAATTCTCATTGGATACGCCCGGCTGGGTGAAATCATCCAATCGATCAAGCATTCTCGTTTTCTCCTTAGTCGATGAGGCAAAATAAGGCTGTTGCTTATATTTAGCTGTTTTAGCTAAATATTTAAACTCCGCTTTCGGCCAAGAAAATATATGTCCATTTTGGTAATCATCAATGTCCCTTTGAAGTTTACGCTTCTTTTTTAATTCCAATCTATTGTCAAGTGACTGCATTCTTTCAATGAATGCTTGATAGATACCATGTGATGCATCACTTTTGAGTAATATTGAAACATCTTTGTCACATTTTTCTATTTCTTGTAACAAGGTTTTTTCAGTGTCTTCAAAGAAGCTGTTCATAAGCTTCATATAGCTTGCACTCAATTCTAAATTGAGCTGCTGCCACTTAACAAGAAGCTCCTCGTAGGTGTTACCATACGAGGGCATTTTAAGCACACGCAGTCCTCTTGGTACTATGCCTAATTCAAGGTATGCTAGGAAACTGGCAGGGTATGTCACATACATGGCACAGGGATGTGTCCCACCTGGGGGGTACTGATGTTGGCAGGGTGGCTGTCCATTCCATATGTCATTGCTGTGTGTATATGGACATTACACATGTCTATCATCATGGTGTGGACAATGGCCTTCTGCAAGGTAGGCTGCACGCTGCTTGACGGGGGGGTGTATGGTGCATGCAGGTATCACACATCCATGCATACACATTACCCCTGACAGGTGCTATGTGCTGCGATATTGTTCAACACAGTGCTGTATGTGCCCACACACTGCTATCCCGTGCACATGGATGGTTGCCTGGCCTGACATGGGTACCACATATGTCTACATCCAGTGCCTGCTGCCACCCCCATGTCAGCTGGTGCACCACACAGCGCCATCCCTCCCACAGGGAGCGTGGTGTTGGGCACAGCATAGGTATCCATGTATGGGGACAGGGATGTTCACATAGCAGGGGCACTGATGGTATCATCCATCGGACCATACACGTATGATGCACACCTCACACACACAGCCCATTCAATATGTTGTTCGCAACACTGAAACAGCTATACTGCTAGGCCAGGGACATTCCCAGATGTAGATACACAGATGCGTGAACATCTGTCTGTGGCATGGGCTACAATAATGGTGGGGTTCGACACATGACGTGTTTGAGTGTGGCTGGCGCAGACCTTCTGTGCACATGTCTACACAGTAAGCCTGTTCTACAGTAGCCAGCGGTGATATGCTGTGCACATGTCAATTCTGCACATTGTGTTGGTGTCTGTCTGTCCACAGGCCAGTGGTGGGACACACAGGGGTATTAGTGAACATATATGCATGCCACCCTGTACTGCTGTACTGCTAGCTTCTCGGGTGCTAATGTGTCATGAACATGCACACCTTACCCGAACAGGTGGTAGTGGGTTGCCACCCGTACCCATCTCCTCTTGTGGGTTGCTATGATCCAACACCCTCTTTGTATTGTATGTTCAGGCTATGCACCTGTGTGGGGCATGTGGGCATGCAATGCACTACTGCGTACCTTTGCACCCATTGCAGAACATGTCACACAGGTACACTGGCAGCCATACACTCCACAGCTTGATGATGGTACAACACGTGTTGTACACACGTAACACATATCCTGTGGGACATGGTCATATGTACAGGCATGTCCAACAGTCACGTACCACTGCTACCCCTACATGACGGATATGCAGTACATGTGGTGGTACAGCAACTGTCACATGTAGTCATGCAATGCCCCCCTACCTACATGGCGTGGTACTGCCTGTGGGGGATATGCGTCTGCACCCATGCTATGGCCATAGCTGACAGTTGTACATCGATATGTGCAACATACCTCATTTGGTGTTCTCATGGGTGCATGTTCAACATGGCTCCGCATTGTTTGTGTCTGTCACACAGTCATTGTTGTACATGGTTTACATGCCGGCCATGGCGTACTGTGTGTGATTCCATATACTTCATTGGGATACCGGCATTATACATTATAACGGTGTATTCCAGCCATCACATAGCCTTCATAGATGACACTGTTAGCCAGCCAGTAGGAGGTGTTCCGCCATCTGCACATAGGTCACACAGTACGAGGGCGGCAGAACCCATTCTGGGGACAGGGTTCTGATAGCTGTGGATGGGTGTGATGCTGTCGACAACCATGACTGTGCCTGATGGTCACATCTAGATGGGTAACATTCACAACACACACCTACCTTCACGTAGTAACACATCATCCACAACAATGGACATTCCTGCCAGAACAATGTGTGCAGTATGTCTGTATGACCACTGCAGGCACCACTGGTGGCCCCCAGCATGGCAGCCAACAGCACCAGTGTATATCCCGTGGAACCATGGGTTACACCATTCACAACACACCTGTCTCAGATAACCCTGTTGTGGATCACAGTGCAGTTCCACACATCATGTTACACTCGGCATCATGCACTGATATGTTGCGGACGTGAACGGCTGTGCAACTCAACATATGCACACATGACAGATCACCTGGTACAACATGTCTGTCATACCACATGTTATTGTGACCGCCCTGTGATGGCATTATACAGGCTACGTGTACTGGGACATGTGATGGCTCACTGGTATATTCACCCTCTGGGTGTGTGTCTAGCCAGGTGTACAGTAGGCAGTGGTCTGAACACAGGGACACTGTACACTGACCTACTCTGTCACTGCAACTGTTGACTATGCTCATACTGTACTTATACAGGCATGTGGTATCTGACCACTATGACAGTCCTGGTTGACCACACTGCTGTGGCACACATGACCTGCGGACATCTGCCTGGGGTGTGGAGCACACATATACATCTTCACATGCTATACTGCCTCTGTGGCGGTGTCACATGACTGTCTCCAGCAGGGCTGTAACAGGCAGGCACGGCATGGGGTCATGTGGGACAATGCTTGCACCTTCCACTGTGCTGCACACAAGCAAGGCACACACACTAGTGCACGACTCACATTTATCTGCAGTGCCTGGGACCTGCCTCCATGCTCTGCACAGCACACCTGCAAGTACAGATTGTACACGGATCATACCTCCCAGGCACATACCTGGACTGCAACACACACAGGTGAGGGGATCCCACATCACACAATGTTTTGCACACATACTGGATATTTGATGAACACAATGCATCGTAGGTGCTCCATGTTCAGATACCCATGTTTGTGACCGCTAGACACATTGTAACACACAACAGAGCTTACACTGTACACCACAGGTTACATGCTGTCTGTGTTGTCATACTGTTCATTGGGCCTCGGACAGCTGCTACTGCCATGTGCTGACAGCAACCCACACTTCCCTAGAATGGACACCCATGTACCCACACATGCTTGGGCATGCACTCCACCTAGCTGGGTGACACATTACACAACACATACCATACCTACACTACCCTCAGTGTGCACGATACCTCCATGTGTCTGGTGTGTTAAACCTGGGGTTATCCCCCCTTTGGTAGATGAACATATATGCTTCACGGCCCTGCTAGCCACACCCTGGACACACACCCATCGCAGCATACATGGTAAATGTGTTCTACAGCCAGTACTACTGACGTCTGCTGACAGGGGTTGTTAATGGCATGGCACCCCAGCAGATGGACAGTGTACATAACTATGCTGACACATATCACAGTGCACTTCCGTAGCATGTACGCAATGGTGGGGACCATGCTATTCCACACAGAGACATGGCGGTACTGGCCTTTTCACAGACGCCACGGTGGTGGTCATGTTCCATGCACATCTGCTGTATGGGCACATGTGCAGGCTGTTGCACAGTGGGTATATTCACATGTGTGGGGTGCATCACTTGACAGCCATGGTGGGTCCTCATGGCCCATCACATGCTCCAAGGCTAGCTACCTACACATGACTGCCGCACAGTGCAGTGTGGGTCCTCAGGCAGTGTGGTGGTATGTCTGTGTTGTTTGGCTACATCCACATTCGATATCGCGTACAACAGTCACCCAGGCATTGCAGACTGAGATGATGTTGGCAACATGCCAGGCAATGGTGTACCTACCAACAATACACACTCTCACTCACTACAGGGTTGCAATCCATACATGGACATCGTAGTGTCCCTGTGGACACATACATGGTACTGCCATGCACACGTTGTGTCCTAAGACACTGTCCCACTGTCACCTTCCGATTTCCCTAGCTGTTATGTCCCACCAACCTTTTTGGTATGTGTCTCCACACCAGCCCACTGAATTCACTGCTAGCCTGTTGTCGGACATTGTGTACCTTGACCGTCACACTGCCACATCTATCGCACTACACATGGGTGGCACTGCATTGTACGTGTGGGACTGCATTCGTACACCCATGACTGGACCATTCTGTATGGCACTGGGGCACATCCTCACAAACGTGCTTCACGCACTCATTGATGTCCTCCATGCCTTTACTGGCACCCTTGTTGGGCTTCTGTGTGCCACAGCACGCCACATACACATGCTGGCCACCTGTCATACCATTGCATGGGTGGTTGGTGTGGTACAGAGGGCAACAGATCACACATTGTCCTCACATTGCCCTTCAGCACCATTCCACATTCTGGTATTGGCGATGTACACATCCACCATCACATCATACCCTGTGTCTCAGGATGTTAGGCTATATGACTCCTGGACAGGACACACAGTGGTGCAAGCATATCATGCTACCTACTACATGTCAGGTACATGTGGCATTACACAGTCCTCAGTCATGGGGCCCCTCATGTTCACTATTTGCCTACATACACAACATGCTGTCACAGAGTACTGTCCATGCCTAGATATCCCACATCTACATACCTGGCACCATTATAGCTCCACCAGCTCATACTGATAACAACCGTATGGGTGTCGGTGTAGCAGATACATCATGTGGGTGTCATGGCATCAGGATGCATGACACATGGTGCATGCACATCACCTTTGCATAGCAACATTCATCCACTGAGTATCACATGGATACTGTCCCCGTACATGCATATCAAATTGTACATGGTTGCTGTACACACACATGTCCCACATGGTGCTGTGGTTACCATATTCCACTGTGGCATGGGTACACATCTGCAGGGCCACACCTATCTGTACTGTGTGTGCTGCTGGTACATAGGTAGCCATTGTACCTGTGGCATACACACATCTACACACGGGCAGGGTTACAATACCACATTCGTGGTGTACCTTCCACAACGGCTACAACTTTACATGGCACAGCATTATCATGCCATGATGTGTACCAGGCTCAGACAGTTTACATATGCGGCTGACAGATGGGAAAAACATCTGTACACATCTGCATACCACATACACAGGGGTGTCTTCTGCTCTGACATGGACCATGTCCTCCGCATTACTGATGCATGTAGTACTCATACATGGCAATTGCAGTGGGCAGTGTGAACAGAGCACTCATGGATATGTGCACACATGCCACATTGCATGGGCTGGGCTTCTGTGTTACTTCCGCAGACACAACACACACCATGCTGTGGAACATAGGTCCTGTGCACATCCCACAGGGACACACAGTGGCACTGTTCATGTGGTAGCTCCCTTGCTGTTTGACTGACATGTAGTCATGGTACCACCACAGCAGCAGTACTGTGTAGACATGCAGTTGACACCCACCTCTGCTGTTCACTGGACAGTACCATGGGGAGGTGACACTACTGTGTACACTGCACATGTGTTTACACATGGACCTGCCGGACTTCATTGTTGCCCACATTGCACCTGCTACAGATCGTTTGGCCATGGTTACTTGGTGTTCCTTCCATTTCTGATGGCTATTATGCTACTACTCTGTCCCATGTGTACAGGCCATACGTATCCTGTTGTTGTACATACCAATAGGCCATAACTCCATTATGCATGATATGCCTGCGATACTGTGTATGATGTCTGTCATATCCACCATGACAGCTTTACATTACACATAGTTGACATAGTATCCCCTACTGCAAGGCATACGTGCACGTCGTGCGCACATTACGTATGACATCGACGATATATGCCCATACACATGTGTGCTGTGACAGTATACATACATGTCCTATCCCCTGCTATGGCAATTCCTTGTTGGACATCCACTGCCAGCATCGGCGTGTGGTGTGGCATTGTTCTGTGTTATGCCCCCCTGTGGCAGCCCTTGTGTTATCCCGGCTGTGTACACAGTGTCCACAGTCGTTGGTATGCTCAGCAGGATAGCACTACATAACCACCTTTCACCACTCTCTGCATTATGGACAAGTATCCTTACTTACAAACACCATTCACATACAGTACTGCTTCATCATACACATCATGCGTTACACACCCGTACATATCGTGGGTTCTACATACCTTGTCTGTGTTTCCTTCTGTTTTTCGTTGCGTGTATCGCTATTCCGTTTTCTCACTCTATCCGTTTTGGAGTAGTAGTTCGGTAAGAGCATACGGTTTGAATATCCTGGGAGTCATCCTTATATCCGTCGTTACCTGCAACATGTGGGTTCATCACACCAATAGCTGTTCCTCAGTATGTACTTGTGCGCATATCACCTGTGCATCTACTCCATTCGTACATTACGCGTCGTAACTAGGGCATGGTTGCATTCCTCACCTGGGCGTTGGCTATTTGCCCTACCTTCGTGGAGATGGTCTGTATTGTGTTATGTTATGTGTAACTGCAGCCGCTATGTGTGGCGTCAGGTACATTTCGCAGTGGTGTTAGCCGTGGGTTGTATGTGTTGGGTATGGTAGTATGTTCAACATGTGGGTGTCCCTGTCCTGACGGCGTCTGTTGATGGCGTTTTGCATTCGGATGTGTAACATAGCTGTTGTATTCCTTTAAACAATGGATGCAGGTATGCATCCGCTGTTGATAGTGTTTCCCACGCGAGATGTTGCGGTTATGCAGCTGTCATTGACTGCCTTATGTTTGTGCTGCTATTACGGCTTGTATCCCTTTGATATGTGCGATGGGGAATATCGGAGGTTGTAGGTGACGGATACGGGTTGTGGGCCTTGCATCTCTACATACACGGTATGCTTGTCTGTGTGCTCCATCCCTGCCTGCGGAGTTGACAGTTACTTGTCTGTTGTTCTAGGAGTGTAGGTTGTGTTGTTGTCATGTGGTGTTGGTATCGCCTGTGTGTGTGCTTCCTGCATGTATTCCTCCATCACATCGGTGGTATATCTGCGGTTGTTTGTACGTGACGACTATCCCTTGTCATTCTGTCCCGGATATTTACAGTCATTGTGGTCCTGTACTTGGGATAGCCTGTTTGCTAGTGGTTGCCACCTATTCTGGTGGCGATTGCTTGTTTGACACTTGTAGAACACACAGCGGTTTTTACGGGCCGATACGTGGCCACAATCAGTACCGGGGTAGCACATGCGTATTTCCGCGGTACATACCTATTGCTGTGTAACTTTGCCGACGTATCGTTTTGCAATTAGCATGTCGGTGTCATACGGTCATGATTTGTACATACGTCCTTTCCATTTCATGTGTGGTATATTCCTGTGGTACATTCTGGGACATTTTCACTTTGCATCATTATACGTCGCCACACGCCTAGCCAGGGAGGGGCTCTCAGTACTACTTTGGGAGTACTGGTGTACATACGCCTGAGGTTACTATACTGTATGCCTACACATGTTATTCCACTCCGCCTGTCACATGGCACCAACATACACATTTTACAGTGGCACACACATTACACTCGCACAGCGAGACACACGGCACCCTCACCACACACATACACATACTGCGGCAGTCACAGGGATGGTTGCACACAGTACCTGCGTGGCCCGCATCACTGGCGGCAGTGTCTACCTCCCCCCTCCTATTATCATAGTATTACCCGCACATGTACTGTTACTGTACTGTGGCCTGGCGATCATCCCGACTCGCGGTTAGGCATTTCGGTATGTTGACCTTTCCATAGGGGGCGGTTTCCTCTTCTGTTAAACCTCCCGGAGGCTCAGGTTGTCTCTCACTATGTTTACTATGTACAGATATTGCGTGTTACTTCTCTGTCACCTTACATCCCTCTGATTCCCGGTCTTCCCTGTTGTACTTATATGTATGTGTGTACATATATTTCTATGTGTGTAATTATATCTATCTCCATATCTGTATACACCTTGCGGCGAACGTGGCAGCATACAGCAACACCGTCTGCTGTAGGACCCGCGTACGGTTCAGGTGTTGGCGTTCCATGCTCCGCTGGCTGTTGGGTGTGCAGTGTTTGGGTGCTGCCTATGTTGGAGTCACACATGGGGCCACCCATACGGTACACTTTACGGGTGGCCATGTTTGTGTGCCGTCCATTTCACTGTGTGTGCAGGTAGGGAGGTGTCAGTCCATGGGGCCTACGCTGTCAGAGTATGTGCTATATGTTCCCTCTTTGCCAGGGCATAGGCATATTGGGTACGCCTCCATCTGCCTACTGGGGCTGGCACAGTGTGTTCATGGTCCTGAACCCTCTGTGCCTGGACTGGCCTTGGCAGTTGTGGTGGGCTTTGTGGCCCTTCACCATTATGTCCCTGCAGCAGCTGCTTCCACAGGATCATATTATGTAGCATGGCACATACTATGAATATGTGGGCACATGTGCCTGGAAAGTACTGCAGGGCTCCACCGGATGTATCCAAGCACTGGAACCGTGATTTCAGCATCCCAAACACACGCTCTATGATTATTCTGGTTTGTGCGTGTGCCTCATTATGGCGTTCTTGCATGTGTGTGTGTGCATTTCTGATGGGAGTCATCATCCACGGCTCCAGTGCATAGCCAGCATCCCCCACAAGGTGGCCTTGTGGGATGTCCCCCCTGGCGAATACCTGGTACAGCTGTGAGGCATGCCAGATATGGGAGTCGTGGTAGCTTCCAGGGCTGCCAGCACACACATCCATGATAATGCCCTGCGCATTGCACATGACCTGGCAATTGATGGAGGGGAATCCCTTGCGGTTTATGTAGCATCTACCCTGCTCCCCAGGTGGTGACTTGATTTGTATGTGCGTACAGTCTATCGCACCCAGTACCTCCGGGTATTGTGCCACATGGTGGAAGTGGCGCATATTGCTAGCCAACTCCTCCTGAGATCTGGGGAAGTATATATGCTCATTGGCATGTGGTAACATGGCATCCAGAAACTGGTGTAGTACCCTGGATGCTGATGCCTGTGAGATGCCCATTATATCCCCAGTTGGCCTTTGAAAGGTACCTGTGGCCAGTCTTCACAAGCTTACACATACCTTTGTGTCCACTGGGATGGGCTCCCCTCTGTTGTTTCTTGTTCTCAGGCGTGGCCGGCACAGCTCCACTATTTGCTGTAAAGTGTCCCTATCCACCCTGTAACGCTCTACTATCTCCAGGTCTTGTAGCCCCTGGTAGGTTACATTTGGTCTGAACACTCTCCTTCTCCTCTGAGGCCTACGGTAGTTGTCGGCACCCTCCCCCACAACTCCGTCTGTCTCTAACACATGCTGATGGATCACGGCCACGGCGGCACCCAACATGTACATTTTAAAAGTTCCCCGTGTGTTTACACCTATAGTGCGGCGTTTGGGAATACATGTCTGTGTGTTGTGTGCATTCACACTTTATACTGTTGTGCTGTACACCCGGTGATGTCATAGGGTGTGTCTGTGCGGCCGTATCTGGGGATTATCTTCCGTGTTTTACTGTTGGCACTGCAACGCTGTTGCCTTTGGTGTTGCATTACTCTTGCCTGCATTGGATTAGCTTTCGACCTTACCTTACTGTTTCTGCACATTGCGCCTACTATTTCCTGACTTGCATCCTGCAGAGCCCTGTCATGTGTAGTTTCTGGAACATGGCATCTCGTGCGTTTTGACTGCCGCCGCCGTTATGCTGCCTGTCTACTTGGCTCTGCTGTGTCAGTTCTTCACTCTTTGCAATCTGCTACCTCCCCTACTTTCTTTGCATTCATATGCCTCCCCTATCCCGTTTTGCAGGTTTCTGCACGCAGAGTTGTCAGCTGCCGCCAATTGGCCTTCGTGGGTTGATTAGTGTTGATTGCTCATTACTACTCCAATTACACTGCTTCCACATTTCCTCATATTCTCAGCATCACCTTCCTGTATCCGTTGTTGTTGACGGGGCGGGCGTCACATGACTGGGTTAAGGGAACGTAGTCATCCTCGTGCACATGCATCTCTGCGCGCATTGTGTGCTCTCAGCTCAACTATTTCCCCACACGCTGGTCCTGCTGCTGTGATGTGCAATGTACAGCCCATGTTTGCTGGGCTCCAATGTGCTTCCTCCTACAGTGGCACACCCCTCTGCGGTTGACATGTATTGCCTCTGAGCCACTCCTCGGTGTATTACCGCTGCGCCATTTGGTACAGCCTTACGCCGGCGGGGGTTTTGCGATTCAGTATTATCTGCCTCATTTGCATGGCATTGACTACTAATTCATAGTTACCGCGCCGAACACTGCCGCGACTCCTTGGCAACCCTTGCACCGTGGATGTGGCTTTCCATGCATACCATGGTGTATTGTGGCTGTGAAGCTGATGTGTATTACACTACTCTTTTATGACATTGTCATATTATTTCATTGTTTAGCACCTTCCGCGGACATGTCCTGGGGTTCTGCTGTGAGTTTCTGTGGACATACCATTTATGTCATTATTTACATGTTGTGCATATTTTCTTTTGACATTCTCTGTGTCTTTCGCCATTGGCATGTGGCAACCTGACGTTGACAGCCTTCCGTTATTCCTATGTCATGTTTGGGTAAATGTAAACCGTTTTTTTTGGTTTACATTGCCGTGCCCTTATGCTACGCCTGCGCCACTTCGTGGATCACTATATGCCTTCATTTGCATGGTGCAACACCGCACATGGGGTGTTTAGCATACCTACGCCGGAGGCGGCGCAAATCCGGCGCACGCCGGTAGTGCACGTGGAATTGGATCGTACCTGAATCGCTCGGCGGCCATATTTGGCATTGTAACGTCTACGCTATGCGTCCGCCTGGCGCAACGTTCATGAATCCTGGGGATAGTTTATTTTCTTTAAGTGAAGTTTTACTGACTTTCTGAATTGGGATTTGAATTTAATGCATCGAATGTCAAGAGGTAGTTTATTCCAATTTCTTTGTCATGTATTTATATTCCCCCTTAAACAAATATAACAGAACTCAGAAGGATTTCAGAAGAGATGTTTACCTTCCAACAAGACCTTCCATTTCTGGAGTAAAGAGGAGATGTATCTGAGGACAACAAGATATTATATCAGGAGAAGGCAAATTTTAAACACACACATGAAAGCATTTGGTGTGGAGGATGTTTCACAGTTATCTGGAGACTGTTAAAATGACACCTTATATTCCCCAAGGTACAGTACTTGGGCCAGACTGGATAAGTATTATATATGTATAACACAGGACTGTATATGATTGAAAGGTTCAAGACTCACCCAGTAACTGTCTCAGATCATGCTGCCATATTAACTAAGCGGAAGATGCAAGGAAATAAAATAATGGACATTGGTGTTTCTCTGGTTATTTACAGAAGTGGAAAATGTTTAGGAACTGGGTAACAAGCTAAAGGACAAATAAAAATACCACAAAGACCACTGATACAAGCAAAAGGAGGCAAATTTATAAAACACTTAGCACCTCGGCTTACACAGCCTTCAAAGAGTAAAGACATCACAAAACACGATTTACTTAAATACAATATACATAATTAAATCAATTAATCAATTAGTCATACAATTCAAACCACATACTTCCAATTACATTCCTTGTTGAGTCCAGGAGGCTCCAAAGTACCATACTTTAAAATAAGGAGGGTTTCCTTTTTAAGATGTTTGTCGCCTCACAGTAAGACGCTGTCCAGTTCGATTCTCAGCTAGAGCGTCTTCTACGTGGAGACATACATGAATGGGCGTACCTTCGTTGAAGGTTGTGCGTCAGAGCTGGCAACTCGGTATGTAAAAATCTACTGCCAATCATTAGCGGACCAGAGTTCCGCTGTGGCGACCCCTAACCGGGAAAAGCCAAAAGACACAACAACAACAACAACATTTTTTAAAGTCACACATTCCCCTATACCAACTTATAGTTGTTCCAAGACACAGCGCTTAAGTGACTCAGGGTTAGAATTATGTGCTGCCATAAAATGATTTCCAAGGGGGCTCGCTAATTTTTTATTGTTTACATCCCTAATGTGTTCCTGTAAGTGGACCCTAAAACTCCTATATGTTTCCCTTATATAGAACTTGTTACATCCACATCTCAACACATACACTACCCCCTCAGTATTACAATCATATCTATACCTGGCTACAAATTTAATACCATTAATGTGGGAAAAGGAGGTCACTATATGTTGGCAGATAGAACCGCCATCACATGGAACAGTGCCATTATGTATATTTAAACTCTGGCTAATATTAACATCTGGTAAATGAAATTGATTATGTACCAATATATCTGACAAATTCTTGGCTCTTTTATATGCAATATTCACAAAATTAGGTAATATGGAATTTAAAGTTTTATCCCTCAAGCATAGGCCTCAAGTTACGAACTTTAACAATTTCCTCAGTTATAACATTAAAGGTATTCACAAAGAAAACGTCTTTCTGACCTCCATTATTCACAGCCTTACTGGCATACTTTGTCCCACTTAAACAGGCATTATAGAATTCTCTCTGAGAATTAACCGAATATCTCATATCCAAAAATTTTTGTTTAGCTTCCCTAACCAACTCAACATCATAGCCTCTCTTAATAAACATGTCCTCTGCTTCTGATATTTCTCTGTCAAAATTTGTATTTAGGCTACATAACCTATGAATTCTTAAAAATTAATTATAAGGCAATACCATGACTAAATGTTTGGGGTGATACTCCCATGTAAAAATGCATTTCTGTAATCAAATTTCCTATGGATACTTGTACTGAATCCTTCTAGACTTGTATCCAAAAAATTCACTCGAGGGCCTAGCTGCATACCATCTAAACTCAAGCCCATAGTGTTAGATTGTAAATCATTAACAAACCTAAGGGACTCTATCTGAATTCCTTGGCATAAAAAAATAAGATCATTAAATCTAAAATAACCTCTGATCTAAAAAAAAACATGCCTATAAACAAAATCATCTTCAAGCTTGGCCATAACTAGGTTCACATACATGGGGACAAAAGCCGCCCCCAAGGCAGTACCCTGTAATTGCTGGAAAATGTCTCCATTGAACATAAAAAAATTATTTCTCAAACAGAACATAACTAAATCTATCAAAAAATGGGACATGGGAGAGTCCCATTTATTTAAACAAGCTAAAGGACCTCTGACCGAAGGCAGAAGTTAATTCAGAAGGCTTAGCTCTTGCCTAAGATAAAGAAGTTATTTTTTAAAAACCTGGTAGAAGTAAAAGCTAGAGAAATATGAGAAGATAGTAACAAATACCACTTAAAGGGACTTGCAGAGGTAAAAGTATTGCAAAAGCAAAAAAAAAAAAAAAACTTAAGAGGAGGAAAAGCAGGTGCATTTAAATAAGGAAAAAACATAATGAACATTTAGAAAACATAAATTACTATAAATATGGCAGTTAACCAAACTTATTTAGGGCAAAATCTTGGATAGCAGAAAAGTACAGTTGTGTACCTACCATAAATGTAGATGTTCGAGTGTATTCACTGTTGCAGTCATTACACTTGGGTTATCCTGCTGGCAGGCTATCCGCAGTCGGCCTGAATCACAAAGTCCTGGTCTGGCGTCGGTTGCAGTCGCTTCTTCCCTAACGTCAGTGCGCCAGGGGTATACAAGATGCAGCTGACACCATTTTCTTCAGTTTTTCTTGCCCTAGATGTCAGGTGCCCCCAAGAAGGTAGGCAATACATATTGCTTATAAAAACATACAGCAAAATAAGAATAATACCTTCATCTACAAGCAAATACACCACATAGGTTGTATAGGATAGAGAAGTATAGATAAGTCCCAGCAAGGAAAGGGGGATGGAGGGTGGGTAACCTGGACTGCAACAGTGAATACACTCGAACATCTACATATATGGTAGGTACACAACTGTACTTTCTTCATCGTGTTTCACTGTTGCAATCATTACACTTGGGTTGAATCCCAAAGCTGAGGTAGGACGGCTGGGCCTAAATAGGATTAGGAGTGGCTATGAGGCCCTACAGAACTGCAGTGGCAAAGCCTGCTCTGGATTTGGAGTAAAGAGGTAAGTGATAATGCTTGGTAAAAGTGTGCACTGAACTCCAAGTTGCAGCCTCTAAAATATCCGTGGTTGGTACTCCTCTGAGAAAGGCTGCTGAAGTGGCTGCTGCCCTGATAGAATGTGGCCTAATATTCTTAGGCACTGACTTGCCATGCTGTGCATAGCAGAAACAAATGCAGTGTCCTATCCATTTTGAAATAGTCTGCTTTGAGATAGCCTTTCCTTGTGATCCTGCAGCATATGCTACAAACAGTTGCTCAGTTTTTCTGAAAGCTTTTGTTTTGTCCAAGTAGAAGTGTAGCTGTCTGTGTATGTCCAAAGAGTGCAGAAGTCTCTCCTCTTTATTCTGGGGATTTGGATAAAATGTTGGCAAATGAATGGTTTGGTTAAGAGCCACACTGGATACTACCTTTGGCATAAATGTTGGGTTTGTCCTTAGAGAAACCCTGTACAGATGAAAATGATGAAAGGTTCCACTGCCATTAATGCCTGTAACTCTGAGACTCTTCTTGCTGAAGTTATTGCTAGGAGCAGAGCAGTTTTCCATGATAAGAATTTTATATCAGCTGTATTGGCTGGCTCAAAAGGAGGCAGTGTGAGCTTTTCTAAGACAAAATTGAGGTCCCATGTAGGTATCGGTGCTCTCCTTGGGGGTCTTATGTTTTTTGCCCTCTGAGGTACTGCCTTAGTAGTGGGTGAGAGAAAATAGATGGTTCCGTATTGTAATGAGCTGAAATGGCAGAGGCATGGATCTTAATTGATGAGAAGGATAGGCCTTTGTCCAGTATCTCAGTTAGGTATTGTAAAATCTGAGGAATATTTGGAACAAGTGGTTCGAGTCCTTGTGCCTGCTTCCAAGACAGAATTTCTTCCATTTTTCTGCATAGGATTTCCTGGTGCTCAGCCTCCTGGCTTCTAAAATGACATCCATAACAGTTTTAGAGAGAGGTGTGGTCTGAGTGGCTATATTATTTGCCATGCAGCCAGATTTAAGATTCTGAGTTGACTGCGCAGAATCTGATTGTTTTGTTGAGTCAGAAGATGAGGAATTTGAGGTAAAGTCCAGGCTGGGCCTTGGGACAAGCTCTTTAGGATTGGGTACCAGTGCTGGCGTGGCCAGTCTGGGGCAAAAAGGATCATTTTTGGCTTCTCTTGTCTTTTTAGGAGCACCTTGGGAAGAAGAGGTAGTGGTGGAAAAGCATAAACTGTTAGGGTTTTCCAGCTGAATGATAGAGCATCCACTTTCCATGCTTGTGCATGATAAGTCCTTGTGCAGAATCTCTGTAGTTGGTAGTTGTGAGGGGAGGCAAAAAATCTATGTCTGGGCATCCCCATTTCCTTGTTATCATGCTGAAGACCTGTGGATTTAGTTTCCACTCGTGAGGGTCCAGGAGGTTTCTGCTTAGTTCATCTGCCAGAGTATTTTTCTTTCCTGGCAGGAGTTGTGCCCACAGATGTACTTGGTAGGTCAGTGCTGTGTTCCACAAAGTCATGGCTTGCCTGCAGAGGGGGTAGGAATGTGTACCCCCTTGCTTGTTTATGTACCACATAACTGTGGTATTGTCTGTCTTTAGTAATAGTTGTCCTGGATGTATTAGATCCTTGAAGGCTGTCAGGGCATTCTGTACAGCTAGCATCTCTTTTTGATTGATGTGAAGATGCATTTGTTCCGCGGGCCACATGCCCTGAATACATTTTCCTGCCATGTGTGCCCCCCAGGCATAATCTGATGCATCTGTTGTTAGTGTCTGCCTGGCTGTGGGTAAAGTGAAAGGCTGTCCCTTGTTGTGGTGACAGGCCAGTGCCCACCATCAAAACTCCTGTTGCAGGCAAGGAATAAGAGTTATTATTGTTTCCAGTCTGTGGCAATGTTGAGTCCAAACACTTTTTAGATGCCATTGTAGTTTCCTCATATGCAGTCATGCATATGGAATTAGTAGAATGCAGGATGCCATGAAGCTCAAAGCCTGCAGAACTTTTCTTGCAGATAGCTGGGTCTTTGTTGCCATCATTTGAAAGTAATGAGTGAGATAAGCCATCTGGGCAGTTGTATTTAAGGTTGCACCCAGGAATATTATCTCTTGAGAGGGCACTAGTTTTGATTTCTTTTCGTTTACTGTGTACCCTAGGCAAAAAAGTAATCTTTTTACAAACACCAGATTCTTTAGTAGAATGTCCTTGCTCTCTGCTTGAATAAGGCAGTTGTCCAAGTAGGGATATATTTGAATTCTTTTTTGTCTGTAAAATTCAATTACTGGTGCCAGGCATTTTGTGAAGACCCTGGATGCAGAAGATAAGCCAAAGGGCAGTGCAGAGAATTGGTAATGCATTGAGCCAGCTATGAATCTGAGGTATCTTCTGCAAGATTGTCTGATTGGGACATGCAGGTATGCCTCCTTGAGGTCCAAAGTAACTAGCCAAGCCTTCTTGCCCAGCATGGGTAGAAGTTGCTGCATTGTCAACATTTTGAATTTTGGAACATCCAGGAAAGTATTTAGAATTGACAGGTCCAGTATTGGTCTCCAGGCCTTGTCCTTTCTGGGTACCAAGAAAAGTCTTGAGTAAAATCCTTGTCCCTGTTCTTGCTGTGGTACTTTTTGAAAAGCTCTCATGTCCATGAGAGCAGAAATTTGTTTTTGTGCCTCTGCCCATTGATTTTGTGGCAGGTCTGGCATACCTTTTGACCTTGGAAGGGTGTGAAAGTGGAACCTGTAACCCTGAGAAACAATATTCTGTACCCATTTGTCCTGGGTGATCATGTGCCAATTTTGTGCGAAAAGTGCTAGCTTTCCCCCTAAGGGTGCTGCCAAAAGGTAAGTGCTCAGCATTTGTAGAGGGAAGTCATTGGGACTGTTTCTTATAAGGTTGTGATTTGTCTTCTCCGCCTTTGGGGGCTGAAACACCCCATTGTTTATGTCTGTATGAGCCTTGGAGCTGAGATCTGCCTCTTGGGCGTCTGTATCTGCCTCTTTGTGGCCTGTCTGACAGTGGAAAGGACCAATTTTTAGAAGGTCAGTTTCTGCTAAATCTAGGTGGCTGAACCTGTAAGAAATCCTTTACTGTCTGCATTGATTTTGCTTTATCCTCCATTTTCTTTAACACCTCTTCTGCCTTAACACCAAACAAAGTGTCATGCTGTAATGGAGCATCCAATAATTTTGCTTTAACATGATCAGGTAAACTTTGTTCTTTTAACCAAGCAGACCTTCGAATGACAGAATCTGTAAGTGTGGCTCTGCAAGAAGCCTCTAATGAATCAAAACCACATTGCAGAGTATGCTTTCCCACTTGTTCAGCTGCATGCAATAAATCCTGCATTTCCTTATTGTCAGGATATTCTGAGCTTGTAAGCATTTTCTGTTTTAGCAAAGACATTAGGTATTGTTGATATTTAAGCATGTGAAACTGGCAGTTTAAAGCCCTTACAGCTAAAGTGGCAGAAGTGTAAACTTTTTTTCCCCCATCTATCCAGTGCTCTAGAATCCCTATCAGAGGGAACAGGGTTTTTTGCAGTGGAAGCCTTGACCCCTTTGGGACCCTGAGAAATTGTTTCTGGGTTAGCAGCAGGGTTTCTATAAAGGAATTTATGAGAGTCTGGGACCCTGTAGTACCTATATGGCTTGACTGGAGCAGGGGTAAAGAATCAGGAGACAGACTGGATTCAGAAAAAACATCATCAACAATATCTAGCAAGGGGCCTGTGCTGAGGCAATAAAATAAAATCTCTGAGCCTTTTCTTGGAATCTGAATAATCCTGGCTCTCCCAGTGCAAATGCTCCCTCATGGTGTGCAAGGTTTCCCCAAAAGAGTAATCCTCTGGAGGAGAAGCTGAAGGGATAGATTCTTCAGCATCAGAGTCCTCATAGGGAGGAAGAGAATATCCCTGTTCTGAAGAGGAATCAGAGGAAATAGAAACCTGGTCAGAGGAGTCATAGTCAGTGTCTTGCCTAGGCCTTTTATCAGGAGGAGGATGGGAACCCCTGATCAAGGTAATTAGGTCCTCAGCCATTTTAAGCATCTGTTTCTTTGGCATGGATGACTGTCCAGGAGAATGCTGTACTTGTTTCTTTGTCTTTAATGGTGTTTTAGACTTTGCCTTGGCTGCTGAAGTGGACTTGATAGTAAGCTGTGTAGGTCTGAAAACACCCTCAAAAGCCGATGCCTGCTCAGTGGCTCTGGACCCATCTGAGGGAATAGTTTCCGTAGGCCCAATACCTTGAGTTTCCAGAGGCCTAGTTGTCTCCACGTGGGAGTCGGAGGCGTCCTGTGGCTCTGAGGTAGCGGGTGTCAGGGGCTGCAAAAGCGCCTCACTGAGAACCAGAGAACTGGCGACTGGCCTAGAAGAGGCTTTGTCGTCGGTTTTGGACCTCGGATGCCTGTCCTTTTATTTGTCTTTGCATTTTTAATGAATTATGGTCGTCAGTTGTTCCAACGGCATTATGTAGTTAAACCTTCAGCCAAAATAATGTAAAGCAAAATCAAACTGATGCTTAATAGTGCGTTGGTTGAATCTAGCACAAAACTGCCAACTAGCAACATCGTGGTTAGGGCCTAGGCAAGGAATACAGTAAGAGTGAAAGTCCTTATGAGGTATTTGCTTCCCACAAGAAATACAAATGTTAACTTTTACTGACATCGGTCTGGAGCAAGAAAAAGTTTCCCCAATGGGGTACTTAGCTTTATTGAAGACTTCGGTTCTGAAATTCAATTTTGAAAATCTCAGGAATCGGCCGACCGGCACTTGCAAACTGCTTTTGCTTCGGGCACCGCGAGGCAAGAAAGACTGGGGAAAATGGCGTCGGCTGCATCTTATATACCCCTGGTGCACTGATGTCAGGGAAGAAGCGACAGCAACCGACGCTGGACCAGGACTTTGGAATTCAGGCCGACTGCGGGTAGCCTGCCAGCAGGATAACCCAAGTGCAATGACTGCAACAGTGAAACACGGTGAACATCTAAAACTATTAGTAGTTAAATGTAGAATACTGTCAGACAAGTGATTAGAGTTCTAGAGGAGATAGAGATATTCAGGATGCAATATGAAAACCCGTACAGAGCATGTGACACAAGAAGCTAGGCTAAGGAACTATATGAGGAGTTAGGGCAGGTAACAAGACAGCCAGTGATGTAATAAAAATAGTGGCCTGTAGACAGCTTACAGAAAAAAAAACTCCAGTAATAGACTGTCATCCTATAGAAATTTGGAAGCTAGACACTAAGAAGTTAATAAGGATTTAGCAAATGCTGCTTAGCAGTGTCTTAAATGGCTGGAAAGTATTTTCAACCTGGAAAGTTGCATTGGTGTTAGTGTTACCAAAGGAAGGTAAGGACTTTTGCAGATGCCTTTGTCATGTAGACCAGTTTCAGTCTGGAACCATGACTACAAAATTTTATGGCTTTACTGGCTAAGATAAGGGCAAAATTGTACCAAAATTGCTAGCCATGGATCACTGTGACTTTATGGAAGGGAGGTGCGCATTCAATAGCTTTAATAAAACAATGATACATAATGAAGCTAAGCATAAGATTGTATCATTAATGCAGATAAGCCTGGATGCAGAGAAAGCATTTGACAGGATCTGCTGGGACTTCTTGAGGAGGGTATTGGTGGAATTTGGATTTCCAAAAAAATGAAGCTGTTGCTGTTGAGAATATAAGAAGTGTCAAAGGCAAGAATAAAGGTGAGAGGTTTCAGATGGCTCGGTTTGAGCAGAGGAACTTGTCAAGGATGCCTGCTCACCACACTTCTCTTTGCATTGTGATTAGATCCTTTAGCTAGGAAAAGCTCAGAGATTCAGAGTTCAAATTGGTGCAGATGCCAGGAGAATCTGGCTTTGGTGATGTAATTAATGTATTTGAAAAAAAAATAGGGCAGACTATTTCTATTCTTCTAAATACAAAGGTAAGAAAGTCAGTAGTAGTAAATTATGCACCCATAGATGAGGTAATCCAGCAGCATCCATATTTATGGGGTCATGATGAAATGAAGCATAAGGTTTGAAAAGAAACCTGCACTGGTGGCTAAGGAGATCTAGGGGAAAACTAAAAGGAACAGAAGATAGTCAAAAAAAAACTAAATGATTGGATAACTGTGACTGTGGATTTGTACAATAAGATTAACAACATTTTTACTGTTGTTTTCTTAGTGTTATATAAGGGTTAGGCATACTTTACCAACTAAAGGAGAAGTTATGAACAGTAATAAAGAACTGAAGGAATTTAAAAGAGAAAGGGAAGGGGGGCAGGGGTCAAATGGAGATATGTCTCCCTTGGAACAGAATGGATTAGGGATGCCAGACTTGGTTATTTTAAGGCCACCTAGCTGATACATACATATTGTGATTTAAGAGTAAAAGATGTTAGCCCAAGGGAGTATTAAAGATAAAGAGAATATCCTATTGACTACAAGCTCAATATACATAAAATTCAAACTCAAAACCTAGAAAGGCCTTCAAAGAGTTTGCCACCTTTGGTTGTCAAATCAAATATTTTGGCACCAAACCAACCATCTGTACATGCCTTAAATATAGCTAAAGATTCTGAACTTCGGATTTCATATGGTAGCTGATTCCATCATAATTCTGCTGTGTTATGAAAACACCTAAAGTGTTTAGTAAATATCCTTGTATTAATTTGGAGAAATAGCATAATATTTATTGTCTCATGTTTATGCCTCAAAGCATTAATCCCACATAATTGTTCAAGCATACATTTATCTGTTATAATCAAGCCGCCTCTCACAAGTCTGTATGAAATGGAGAACAAAAATAATCTCTCCAATCTATTTTTATAGCTCTGTGTTTTAAAATCTTTAGTTTGTAGTATAAAATGGTTGTATTCTCTCTAATCCAGTAATTTTGTGAACTGGTAAAGCATCATACTGAAGCTCCATATTCAATCAGTGGTCTCACAACAACCTTGAACAAAGGGATAAGTACTCTATGATCATGACTAGATATTGGAGGTAAAATATTTTTAATTTAAGCATAACGTCTTCTAATAACATGCCTTAAATGTTCAAGAGACAGCAACCCATCAGTCCTCACACCCAAATCTCTTTACTTTTTATATGATTGATACCTCAGTAGCATATGGCTGTTCTTTATTGCTGACACCAAAATAAGTAATTTAGTTTAACATTACATTTCATACAGAAAAAAAAAACACAAAATATAAACTAATAAGTAAAAAACTGCACACACGGAGCTGGAGAGCAGCTAATGCAGATGAAAAAATTAAATGGTGTCACCAAGTAGATTTCAAGCAAAAAGATTTATTCCACACAAAAATCCAGGTTATATCCACAAGCTTTCATCCCCGTTCAGTCAGGAACTTCTTCAAAGTGATTTAGTTAGTCAGATACACTTCATTTAAATACTTGAATAGCATATAATCGATCCTAAAAACACACCCCCCTTATTTACATAACTAATTGGATATATCTTAATAAATGAATAAATACACTCTGTCTCATACATAAAAGCTATATCATGACTAAAACATAATATTTAGTTTTAATATAAAACGTATAAAACCACTTCTGTATAAAATTCATCTTTCCAGAGCTTTTAGTTTTAAAAAACATGCAAGTGAAAAACTGTCATTAAGTCCTCGCCATTGTAGGGAGTTCATCCTTAATTGCCATATGGCTTCTTGTTTTTCTAGTATTAATACCCATGGTCCACCCCTTATATCTGGTGTTATTACCTCCAACATTCCAAATTTAAACCTGTGGTCAGGATACTCCATATTATGCCTAGTTAAGGCATTTGTTTCCTTTTTGTTCCTTATATCGCTTACATGTTCATAAATTCTGCTTTTTAGTTTCCGCTCTGTTTTCCATATATAAAAACATAGACATTTTGTGCAAACTGCTCAATATACCACTTTCTCTGTCGTGCACATACATCTACTGGTGATTTTCACCATGATATTGTTAATTTTAAGTGAACTACCCTCATGAATATAACAACAATAGTTACATGCACCACATCCATTTTGTGGATTCACTTGTGTATATTCTAAAAAGTTTTTCATTGTTCTACCCTTTTTATATACGATGGTAGATTGACCACTATATTTCTGGTGTCTCTATTATTAGTTAATACCACCCAATTTTTAAACAAAATGTCAGCTACACCTTACTGCTTTTATTAAAAATTGTAAGGAATGCACTGTTAAATTAACTCTCCTCAGATATCTCAAAATTTTGTCTGGTCTCTTGAACCTGGGGTTGCATAACAGTGCTATTCATTACCTCCCTATCATTCCCACTTATTTCTTGTTGTTTTTGGTATAATAAAGGCTTAAAGTGCCCCCTCTCTCTTATTTACCACTTCTAACATCACATCATTTATTAGTGAGCTACGGTATCCCCTCTTCTGGAACATGTCTTAAGATGGTCACATTCATCTAAAAATCTTTCACATTCAAGATATCATCAGTGCAGCCCATACATATTGGCCTTTACTATGGCTTTCTTTTGTTTAAATGGATGTAAACTACTGAAATGTAAAAAGCTGTTTGAATATGTTGGTTTTCAATCAGATTTAAACACCTTAAAATACTCTCTTTCATTAACCTCACTTCTAGGTATGGTATTTCATCAACTCCAACTGTATGTGTGAATTTTATAAAAGTGGTACACCCATTTAAATATCCTGGGAACTCCGGTATAATCTTTCCTGGCCCCTCCCAGTACATAAAAATGTCATCCAAAAATCTCATATAACGTGCAGTGGGAGAAATAGTTTGAATTAAATAAGTATTTTTTTCTCCCACTGTAACATTACGATGTTGGCATATGTCCTCCCACAAGCTGAACCCATTGAGATGCCTTCTGTTTGCAAATAGTACTCCCTGTTGAATAAGATAAAATTGTTATGCAAGACAATACCTAATAGGTGTTCAAATTTATTAATTTTTACCTGTGGTATATTCTTTTCCAAGAGATATTCACAAAATCATTCTACTCCTGTCTTATCGGGTATAACAGTATAGAGGTCTTTTATGTCTGTAGTAATGAAATAACCACCTTCAGTATATTCCAATAGATTTATTCTCTGTAGAAAGTCCCACAAGTCTTTGCATACACTCTTCTCTTCAGATACAAATTTCTTTAATTTGATATCCAAGTACTTTGCTATAGGTTGTAATAGTATGTTTTAGTCATGATATAGTATTTATGTATACGACAGAGTATTTATTCATTTATTAAGATATATCTTATTAGTTATGTTATATTAGTTATGTAAATAAGGGGGTGGTGTGGTTTTAGGATTGATTATATGCCACTCAAGTATTTAAATGAAATTTATCTGACTAACTAAATCACTTTAAAGCAGTTCCTGACTGAGCAGGGACGAAAGCTTGTGCATATAACCTGGATTTTTGTGTGGAATAAATCTTTGTGCCTGAAATCTACTTGGTGATGTCATTTAACTTTTTCATCTGCATCAGCTGCTCTCCAGCTCCGTGTGTGGAGTTTTTTTACTTTATTATATTTCATACAGTTTATCACCACATTACCAACCTATCCAAATATGATTGCCAAGTGCTGTGATCTGCTGATGTTACAATAACTCTTATTTTTGTATCACCTGCATACTTACACAGCCATTGATGATTTAAAACTGTATAGCTCATCAGATGAGGAATTGAAAGCACAATTGCGAGTGGTTAAAACATTTTCAGCTGATGTAAGAATGTCATTTGTCTTGATTAAATGTGCAAAGGCAACCTTTAAAGCCAGAAAGCTGCAGCAGCAAGAAAACCATTTTGAGACAGGAATGTGATAAAAAAAGAACTTGACCAAGAGGGAGTGTATATATTTGGGAACTGATGAAGGATCAACAATAAAACATGAACAAATGTGAATGATACTTGGTTATATTTTAGAAGACTTAAATTAAAACTAAAAACAGCACTGACATCTGGGAACAAAGTCCAGGCTATAAACAGATTTACTCTTCCTGTCCTAAATTACAGTTTGAGTGATTGATTGGCCCCAAAAGATGTTGGATAGTTTGGACAGGAAAACAAGAAGGATGCTTTATGCTCATCAAATGGTTTATAAAAATCAGTGCATACCAAGACTATATAGTCCCCATTTTGAAGGAGGTATGGGCCTCCCCGAAATTGATTACATGTACAGATGTGCAATTATGGGACTGCATACATATCTGAGGACCTCACAAAACCCAAATGTAGTGGAATTATTGAAACGAGGAGAATAACTCTAAGTTGACTTCCCTAGTTAGTTTAGCAGAAGCATATCGGTGTCAAGCAGGAATGAAAATCAAACCAGAATTGGATAAAAAATCAGGCAGCAACTGAATGTGCCAAAAAAAAAAAATGAGAGAGAATATAAGGTGAAGGATCAGATGAGAAGGCAAGAAATGTGGAAAATGCATAAATATAGTTGCAAGTATAGAAAACTCTTGGAACAACCTCATGTTGATCAGGACTGAATGCAGGAATAGTTAGGTAGAGGTAGAATTAAATTAAAAGACGAAAGGTTAATATTGGTGGCCCAAGATAGTAGACTACTTACACACTGGTTTGCAAAGCCCATTGAACCTGTGGGAGAAACGGACAAATGTAGGTTTTGTAAAACAGAATTGGAAAACCATCCCACATCTTGTTCTTGGTTGTGATATACTAATGCCAGAAGGACTGTATACTGAAAGACATAATAATGTGGCAAGGCATTGGGGATTGTGTAAACATTATAATATTGAAGTAGCTGAAAAACACTGGAAACATGAGCCACAAAGCATTATAGAAAATGAAGTATATATCAGATGGGATCACCCATTACCAACAGTTCAAAAAATATATTCGAGAAAACCAGATATAGTAGTCCATGAGAAGAACACAAAAGTAGCATTGATCACTGAAATTGCTACATCCAGTGATTACAGTGTCTTGTGTACAAAGAGACACAAAGTCATAAAATACCAGGATTTGCCGGCAGAAACGAGGGCAGTGTGGAAGAAGGATATCCAGACAGTTCCAATAGTAATTCGAGCAACGGGTCATACAAAAAGGAATTTACAGTCATACTTGGATATGTTAACTGATGAACTATGTTTGAATTGCAGTAGGAGTCATAACTGGGCACGTTGTGAGTGCTGCGAAGAGCACTTCTGCCTAACATCAAAGATTGAAACAATACTAATTTCATTAACTTTAATCATATTTTGCCTTAGGATTGGGGTCCATTCCTGCTATGATATTAGAAACCCAAAAGACTTGAAGAAATTAAAAAAGAGAGAAACCATAGTTTACCAGATTGACAAAAACCTGACATAAAAATAGCAAACAATACAAGATCCAAAACTGACTACCAAAGAACCCCAGCTAATTAAGTTACCCATGGTCCACGGTGGTTTCCAAGTGCAATACTGCGCACCTATGATTTTTTATTCACATATGCTGGTGTATGAAGTCTATATTTTGCAATTCACCATAACTGCTAGTTGCATATAGTTATGTTACACATCTAATATTGCGTACAAAACGGTAACATTTTACACCTGAAATGCATATGAATGTTTATGGTGGGTTTCGTTATATATTTTGCTAACACGTAATACTCTGTATTCCTGCACAGCCTTTTGCTCACCTCTCAGTCTCTCATTTCTGGTCTTCTATGCCACCTTTCCTGTTATTCCTTGTCATTGCCCCCACTGTAGCCTAACTTAACAAGCTTCTCAATATATTACAGGTTTGTCTCATAACTTAACATTTTCTAAATAACTGTTTATAATTTAACCAACATTCTCTTCCTTATTTTATTAGGTTAAACACCCTCTCAACATCCCTCATGTCTTTGTTGCTTGAGGCTCCAAGATAAGCTTCTCTCAAGTAAGACTCCTGTGCCATTTTATTTTTTCTTATCTACTGGATGCTTATACCTTCTACGGGACCCTGCTTCCATTGCATAATTAATGCATGTGCCTGAAAACTTGCTTGTTAATTCATAGCCAAACTGTTCTGTATGGCAGTGCCCTCGTACATCATCCAAAACCTCTCTTCCCCTAATTCTTACCCCTATCTCCACACAGACTACCAGCCCACTCTATCCTCCGTGCTATATGTAGCCTATACTGTTCTGTCTACCTTTCCTCTCTCCCACCCCACTGCTTTTCTAGTGCTTCCTCATTCCTGATACATTCACTACACACTTTTTATTCCTTGCATACTCATAGAAAAACTAAATCCACCTCACCTGCCCTAATTCTTTACTCTGCTTACTTTAGCTACAATCCCTCTACCTTCTGTTCTTTTCTCTTAACTAGTTTTCGTACCTATTTTTTTTCTTACCTTGCAGATTGTTTTTTTCTTTGCCGACTATGTAAAAGGCCTGCCTGCTCTCTTCGCCCTCGCTATGCTCGGGCTCACTCCACTGCACTACCCACCCACCATTCCTACCCACCCACACATCAATTACATTTATCCTAACCTAAACTCCTCCTACCACTGCTGCTCACCCAATCTTAACCTTCAGCCAGTCAATCCACGTTAACCGCCCCTTCTCTCCAATTGTATAACTGATGATCTATCACCCC
Source organism: Protopterus annectens (assembly GCF_019279795.1). Lineage (NCBI taxonomy): Eukaryota > Metazoa > Chordata > Ceratodontiformes > Protopteridae > Protopterus > Protopterus annectens. The sequence goes on along the minus strand of NC_056737.1, from coordinate 1,574,886,165 downwards.
TCCCCTCATATACTCCACCTCACTCTCTTCACATTCCATTTTACTTTAAAAATAAATATTTCTCTTCACTACCATACACACCCCTCCATTACAGCATGACACTTGTCAGTTTAATACTACTTACCCTCTCTCTGTCATTTCTCTTTCTACAGCTACTAACTTCACCTCAACCATTAATGAATATTCCAAATTTACTTACATAACTGCCACTCATCTGCCCAAACTTACTTTCTTCCCTGGCATAGCACCCAATCTATACATAATACACACCACCCTCCTTACTGAGTTAAAAATTCTACCTCTACAGGGTAAAACTAAAATAAAACCAACCTCAACACTTCAATACAATGCAAGGAAGAAATTTCAACCTA
>NC_056737.1:1574830438-1574885294 GCF_019279795.1 Protopterus annectens | reverse complement strand
TACAGTTGTGTACACTTACCATAAATGTAGATGTTCGAGTGTATTCACTGTTGCAGTCATTACATTTGGGGGTAATCTGCTGGCAGGTTGCCCTCAGTTGGCCTGAATTCCAAAGTCTTGGGTCCTGCGTCGGTTGTTGTCTTCTCTTCCATGACGTCAGGGGTATAAAACATGTAGCCGACGCCATTTTCCTTCGTTTTTCTTGCCCCCGATGTCAGGTGCCTCCAAAAAGGTAGCAAAATTATATATATATATATATATATATATATATATATATATATATATATATATATACATATGCATCAATATAAACTTTACCTTCCTGTACAAGCAAATACACCACATAGGTTGTAGAAGATAGAGAAGGAAAGATAAACTTCAGAATGACAGGGGGATAGCGGGAGGGTAACCTGGACTGCAATAGTGAATACACTCGAGCATCTACATTTATGGTAAGTGTACACAACTGTACTACGTTCTTCGTGTTTCACTGTTGCAGTCATTACATTTGGGTAGAATCCCAAAGCTATGGTTGGGAGGCTGGAGCTAAACAGCATTAGGTGCAGCTATAAGGCCCTGCAGCACTGCAGTGGCAAAGCCTGCCCTGGACTTAGAGTAGAGAGGCAAATGATAATGCTTTGTGAAGGTGTGGACAGAACTCCAAGTAGCAGCCTCTAGAATGTCTTTGGTTGGTACTCCTATGAGAAAGGCTGCTGAAGTAGCTGTAGCTCTGGTGGAATGAGACCTAATGCCCTTGGGCACAGGTTTACCATGGTGTAAGTAGCAGAAACGGATGCAATGGCTTATCCACTTTGAAATTGTCTGCTTCATAATAGCCTTTCCTTCTGATCCTGCAGCATATGACACTAGTAATTGCTCAGTTTTTCTTTGGGCTTTAGTCCTGCTCAAGTAGAATCTTAGCTAGCTGTGTACGTCCAAGGAATGCAGAATTCTCTCCCCCTTGTTCCGCGGATTTGGATAAAAGGTTGGCAGATGAATTGTTTGATTAAGGGCTACACTGGAAACCACCTTAGGCATAAAAGTAGGATTTGTCCTCAGAGACACCCTGTCTGGGTAAAATATGATAAAAGGCTCTACAGCCATGAGGGCCTGTAGCTCTGATACTCTTGTTGCTGAAGTAATTGTTAGTAGCAGAGCTGTTTTCCATGATAAGAACTTTATACTAGTGGTAGCAGCAGGTTCAAATGGGTGCAGGGTGAGCTTTTCCAACACATAATTGAGGTCCCATGCAGGTAATGGTGATCTTCTAGGAGGCCTTAAATTTTTGGCTCCTCTAAGATACTGCTTTAGTAAAGGATGAGAAAAAAATCGGTGGCTCTGTATTGTAATGAGCCGAAATGGCAGAGGCATGGATTTTAATTGATGAGAAAGATAGGCCTTTGTCAAGCATCTCAGTTAAGTATTGTAATATCTGAGGAATATTTGGTTCTGCTGTATCGGTTCCTTGTGCTTGATTCCAAGCACAGAATCTCTTCCATTTGTCAGCGTAAGATTTCCTAGTACTATGCCTTCTGGCTTCCAAAATGACATCCATCACAGTTTTACTGAGAGGTGTTGTTTGTATAACTACATGATCAGCCATGCTGCAGGTTCAGTGTTTGTAGTTGATTGTGCAGGATCTGATTGCTTTGCTGGGACAGTAGTTGAGGTCTTTGAGGTAAGGTCCAAGCTGGGTATTGAGACAAGTTCCTTAGGATTGGGTACCAGTACTGGCAGAGCCAGTCTGGGGCAGTTAGTATCATCTTTGGTTTCTCTTGTCTGACTTTTAGGAGGACCTTGGGGAGAAGAGGCAGAGGAGGAAAGGTGTAAACTGATAGGTTTTTCCAACTGAAGGATAGGGCGTCCACTTTCCATGCTTGTTTGTGATAAATCCTTGTGCAGAATCATTTCAATTGATAATTTTGAGGAGAGGCAAACAGATCTATGTCTGGGCTCCCCCATTTCCCTGTTATCATGCTGAAGACTTGTGGATTTAGTTTCCACTCGTGAGGATCCATAAGGTTTCTGCTTAAATCGTCTGCCAGTGTATTTTGTTTTCCTGGCAGGAATTGAGCTTGAAGATGTATTTGGTAGGTCAAAGCTGTGTCCCACAGTACCATGGCTAATCTGCAAAGGGGGTATGAGTGTGTGCCCCCTTGCTTGTTTATATACCACATGACTGTGGTGTTGTCCATCTTTATCAGTAGTTGTCCTGGATGAAGTAAGTCCTTGAAGGCTGTTAGGGCATTTTGAACAGCTAGCATCTCTTTCTGGTTGATATACAGATGCATTTGTTTTGGGGTCCATATGCCCTGAATGCATCTTCCGCCATGTGGGCCCCCCAGGCATAATCCGATGCGTCTGTTGTTAAGGTTTGGCTGGCAGGGGGGAGAGTGAAGGCCCGTCCCATGTTTTGGTGACATGCCTTTGCCCACCATAGAAACTCCTGTTGTAGGCAGGGAATGAGAGGAATCATTGCTTCCAGACTGTGAGAATGTTGACTCCATAAACTTTTTAGGTACCATTGAAGTTTCCTCATATGCAGTCTTGCATATGGAACTAGTAGGATGCAGGATGCCATGAAGCCCAGAGCCTGCAGAATTTGTCTTGCAGATAACTGGGTTTTGGTTGCCATCAGTTTGAAGTAAATAGTCAGTTGCCTTTGTTTGTCTGGCGTGAGTTAAGCCATCTGGGCAATTGTATTCAAGCTTGCACCCAGGAATGTTATCTTTTGAGAGGGTACCAGTTGTGATTTCTTTTCATTTATTGTGTACCCTAGGCATGTTAAAAGCCTTTTCACAAATGCCAGGTGTCAAAGAAGAGTGTCCTTGTTCTCTGCTTGAATGTGACAGTCTTCCAAGTAAGGATATATTTGTATACTTTTTTGTCTGCAAAATGCAATTACTGGTGCCAGGCACTTTGTAAAGACCCTGGGCCAAGGGAAATCTTTCCCTGCGTTAAATCGGCTGTTCGCCATTTTTTGCTTTCGATATTAGAAGATCAATGTTTAGGTATTCGATTGCCTAAACATTCAATCTTCTAATATAGACCCGAGCAAGCAGTAGCTATCTGCTTTCCACAGTATGGCATATTTTGTACTATAAATAAAGTGAATCAGTTGCCACTTACATTAACTGACAAACAAATGCACCAACATAAATAGCACAAGTAGCCAAAAACTGAGGGTTATGCTACTCAACGCCAGAAGTCTAAACCTCAAAATGCATGCACTCGAGGCACTCCTCAGTATGGAGAACATTGATATCTGTGCAGTAACAGAAACCTGGTTTAAGGCTCCTGAGAGCACCCCAGCACTACCAGGCTATAACTCATACCATACGTTTCGGCCACAGAACCTGGACCAAAACACAAAAGGTGGGGGTGTATCCATATTCACCAGGGATGCCCACACCTCCAGGTTAGTGGCACAGCACAATGCCTCAGAGATCATCCATGTGCAACAAACAATGGGCAAAACAGCAATTCAAATTGTAGCTTGCTAGAGATCACCCACCATGACCCAGAACCCAATTCCACGTTTCTGGAGACACTGGAAAATATGAAGGTCCTACCAAACGCCCTAATATTGGGTGATTTCAATTACCCAAACATTAAATGGGAGAACTACTCAAGTACTAACTCACTTGCCCAACGCTTCCTAGAATTTATAAACTCAAATGCCCTGGATCAACTGGTCAACACCCCCACCAGAGATGACATCATATTGGACCTGGTCATCACCAACATGGGCGACCGGTGTTCTACACCAAAGGTCAAACCCTCGCTGGTTAGATCAGACCATAGACTAATCACTCTGGATATCCACATTCCGCCCCACCCCCAATCAAGGAAACCACTGTGAAAAACTTTTCAAAAGCAAACTTCACGTTACTTAAGACCAAGGTGGAAAGGTTCACAGCCCCCATGCTAAAGGGCACCACTGTCCAAGCTGCTGAATCCCTTACAAAGGCACTCTATGAGCACCTCCAAGAATGTAGTGATCATGCTATCCCAAGCAAAACCAAGACTCACTCCTCCAAGAAAAGGAAACCAGTCTGGTGGACCCCTGCCATAAACAAGCTATACAACAGAAGGAGGAAACTAGTGCAGAAAAGAGTAAAATCCAAAGAAGGAAAGACATCCCTGATTAGTATCAGCAAGAACTACGATCCCTCATAAAATCATCCAAGGCTAGCTTCGAATGAAAAATTGCCAGGGACTCCAAAGATAACCACAAAGCGTTCTTTAGCTATGTCAAGAACCTAAGAGGAAACTCTCAGATCTGCTCTGAGTTAGTACAGAATGGCACAAAATACACTGAACTGACTGATATTGCCAACATTCTGGCAGACAGGTTTAGTGAAAACTTCACCCCCCTCTCACCCCCTAAAGGGCCCATAACCATACCAGAAGAATGTAGTGCCCTGGCAATCACTGACACAGGTTAAAACAGCCCTATCCAAAGCCAAAAATACAGCTTCAGTGGGACCAGACGGTGTCCTAGGCTGTGTCTTACATGAGCTCCAAAATGAACTAACCCCTCACCTAAACACATTGTTCAAACTCAGTCTTTGTACAGGCTACGTATCCATAGAGTGGCACACAGCAACCATTATCCCGCTCCACAAAGGTGGAGCCACAACGGACCCCGGAAACTATCGCCTATAAGCCTGACTAGCCAGGTCTGCAAGGCTATGGAGCACAACATCATGAAATTCATTAACAGAGACATTGGGAACCTTCAAACATTGGACCCTACCCAGTTTGGCTTTGTTAAGGGCAGATCATGCCTCCTAAACCTGGTGGACTTCTTTGAGACAGTTACCAAGGCTTTAGATGAGGGAAAGGAGGTCCACACAGCCTACCTAGACCTCGCAAAGGCTTTTGACACCGTTCCCCATTCTGGTATTATAGACAAGCTCACCAGCCTGAACATAAACCCCTACATAACGAGATTGGTTGCCAACTGGCTCACGGATAGAACCCACAGGGTGAGAGTTGCAGACTCTAGGTCCAACTCTAAACCAGTTACAAGTGGCGTCCCCAGGGCTCAGTCCTGGGACCCCTCCTGTTTGGTATATAGTTCTCAGAGGTACAGGCAAGCACAGGAGGACTATGGCTGACCAAGTTCGCAGATGACTGCAAACTGGGGGCCATAACTGACTCTCCAGCTGATACAGACATCCTCCAGAAGGGTCTCACTGAGACGGATACCTGGTGTCAAAATCATGGCCTCAAGCTAAATGCCAAAAAGTGCATAGTCATCCCCTTTGGAAAAAACAAAGTACCCACGAACTACCACATACGTGGTAGTCCCCTAAATACAGAAAATGTAATAAGGGATCTGGGAACCCAAGTAGATAGTAATCTCTCCTTTGATAATCATATTGCCATGGTGGTTAGAAAATCCTTCTATGTGGCTCACCTAATCACAAAAGGGTTCACATCTAGAACAAAAGAGGTTATTGTGCCCCTCTACTCATCACTCATTAGACCCATCATAGAGTACAAGGCCCCATTTGGCATGTACCTTACAAGACATCTGCAACAGCTGGAAAGACCACAGAAGTACCTCACCAAGAGGATTACTGGCCTCTAACATATGCCCTATGCAGCCTGAATGAAGAAACTTCAGCTGTACTTGGTTGCATACCGCTTACTCAGAGGTGATCTCTGCCTGACATACAAGGCCATGTCCAACCCAGAATTGATGGACATGCTCCACCTAAAAAAAAAAAAAAAATCCCCAAGAGCCACATGCAATAGGGATCTAAACCTCACCACAACGATAAACAGGACGTGCTAGGGGGATAGATTCCTATCCCAGAGAACCCCATGCTTTGGAACAGGATTCCAATCTACATTAGGCAGAGCCCCTCACTAACACTCTTCAAGAGAAACCTTGACGAGTGGATGGGAAACAGAAAATTTACCCCAGAAATCACTGCAGTGGCTCTGCCAGACAGAGGCACAGAGAACTAATGGCTCTGCTGGACCGAGGCATAGGGAACTAATCTAAGGGGGCGGCGAACGCCAACACATTCTGGATAGGCTTATAGATGCCCTCGGGCAGATAGCCTAGTACTTACCTATGAACCTATGAATCTATGGCTAACAAAACATCAGAACATATTCACATGGCAAATAAGAAATTGACGGAGGTTCAAGCCACAGCACTGCAAAAGTGAATAGCCCTTGGTTATGTACTGGCCTCAAAAAGCAGAGTTTGACATTTATTTGGAAAACAGTGGTGTACTTTTGTTTCAGCCTTTCATGATAAGCATGAAAAGATGGCTGATTTTATGAGACAGCTGATCATTAATATAACTAAATCTGGTTTGACCTTGTTTGGGTGGTTGGGTGAAATATTTAAAAATGTTGATACTAGTATAATGCAAAGTTTAATCACCTTTGTGATCACTGTACTTTTCATAGCTCTTGTATATTCTGTTATTGAAAACATGCTGTATAGTAATGTATGCTATAGTTGTTATACCTGAACAAACATCCTCAAGCCTATGTGTTGGTGATCAAAATAAAATGATTTGGGATTGTAATGCTTTATAGCATCAAATGGGGGAAGTGTGTAGTGGATTGTCTGTATTTCTGACGATTCCAGTTTAAGCTGCTGCAATGCCTGTCATGTAATTCTATTAACAAAGGTCAGTTTGACCCTTTTAAGACATTAACAGAAAGATGGTAAATGTTTTCTTCTAACTATGTAGACATTACAAGATTTATGCATTCAGTTCTTTGCATGAAATGTGCTCTGAAATAAGCCTGTTTAAAGTAAACACATAAAATGTGTAGATAAGAACATATACAATCTGTCAAACTGTCCTCCTGTCCACATATTTTACAATATTTACTCTTTCCAGCCTTGAAAATGTATGCAAATGGCTTCTGTCATGATTGTAACATCCTTAAACTTTGTATGTCCTTAGTTATTTTTTTCCTGTTAAAAAGGTATAAAAACTCATGACTGCGCATATAGTTAAATCTCTCTATACTGAGATATTCCATATCATGATACTGTTTTAATAAATAATGAGTTTGCATCCAGATCCTTTGACAGTCTTTATATTAAACTTTATAACTGCATAAATTAAAAAGTTACAAATTTCCATTTCAATGTCTGGCTACTACTAGAACAAAGCGAGAAAAGAATAACCATACTCCTTGGTTATCCACTCATAGCAAGGCACCTAATGCATGAAAGAGATGGGCTTGGAAAGAATATCTAAAACATAGACCTCTCCAAAACCTACAACACTTTAAAGTATTATGTAGCCATACTAAAAACAGAGATTAACCAGTGGCGGATCCAGGAATTTGCAAAAGGGGGGGTGCAGTCTGGTTAACTGACTATCGGAATAGAAATGGGAAAGTGGGACACTGGGTTTGGTGGTTGTGAAAAGATCACCTTAAGAATCTGTAAAATCATGCATGGAAAGATGTCAGTTTACATTCAGTTGCACATGATTTTGCTGTGGTTGTGGTAGTAGAAAAAGGCACATGTACAAATGTAGATAAGTATGTGTGCGTGTTTTCACAAGTATAAATATGGAGGTACCTGATACCTGTCAACTGTCCAGAATTTGCAAAATGCACAACTTTTTGCCTCTTTTTTTTTATCTGATTCTCAAAAAAATTTTGTTTTTTATGACAGTTCAGAGGGCTGAAATCACATTTGAGTTTCATATTTCAGATCCTTTAACAGATACACGCTAAAGCAAAACCTGTAATTCTAGCACATTCACAGTTTTTAAGAGCAACACTTAAAATCTGTCCATGATTTGTGGGCCTCAGGCCCTGATTATTTTTGTATTTGTCCAGACTTCATTGTCTGAGGCTGAGAGGTATTGTATTCATTGGAGTTACCAGGTTAAAACATTGAATAAATATTTTATTATATGTGCTATTTTCCAGCAGTCTAACAACTTCTTCTATGCTATGTTTATAATGTAGTTTATAACAATTATCAAACTTTTTCCAAGATACGTTTTCCCACCAATGTTCAATATTTGTATACAAGATGAGAACTGCAACTGGTAGACAAGTTGATTTAAATAGTTAACATTTTATTTCATCTGGCATGACAGAACTATTAGGAGTATAAGAACAGTCTCCAGGCTGAGACTGAAACTGGTCCATTAAGATCAGGGCTCTAACCAGGTCAATAAATTAAAATAAACACTTGAATGCAGTGCAGTAAATACATTTTTTATTTCTTTTTTTTTTTTTTTACTTAACTCCTGAGGTAACAGATATTGCAAAAAGCAGCAGCAGCACTTCAGCAAAGACATTATCAAAACAACCACACATTTAAAAATAAAAAAAATCACATCAATGAACAGATGTAATGAAACAATAACAGTGAGAAAGAAAAGTCACACCTGCTGGATTCTAATTGAAAGGTGTCCTGGGCCAGTAAAATTTAAGTTTTTACAGCTTCTGTGTAGTTTAATAAATACGGAGAAACTGAATATATTCATAAAAGAACTGATTATCCAATGAAGTGCTGGTATAATACCTCCCAACTTCTTAACATACAAAATTTGGACTAAGCCAAAAATAATGGGGGAACAAAGGCCCAAAATAAGGACATTTTTTAAATATTCCTCCTATAAACTTAGACAATTGATATAATAAAAGGTTTTCTGTGAGTATACATTTTCTGATGGATTTGAAGTCTGCAACTTAAGTCATTATTTAGTGACATCAGTACTCAATGATTTTACGGAAATCCACAAATTTTATGAGGTACAGATGAAACATATGAGGCAAAAATCAGGAAATTCTGTGAAAATCTGGACAGTTGAGAGGTATGATGGTATTTTTTTGTTTTTGTATTTCTGTTAATTTCAATGTGCAATGTGATCTCTTCTATTATGTGAACTTTTGATTATTTTTCTCTCTATTACCTTGTTTAAACAAATTTGTAGTTGAAAGTAAAATCAAATAAAACAATCTTAATGATTAATTCAAGTCTTATTATACTATATACAGTAAAGTAAACAGCATCTTGCAATCCCAGTCTCATACTACTGTGACCTTGACAAAATGGAACTAATAATGGTCCAGTGGCTAGAACTACCTCTCGCTTTACAAATACATTTATCCTTACATGTTTAAAAGCCAAAGACAACAGAAATGTCTGGGGTAGTAAAAGAGGAAACAGTGTTTGAAGAGTAAGCATCCAAAAGTGGGGGACCTTGAGAAAGTTTTTGAGCAGGGAGAGGTCCAAAATAGGTCTGCAAGTGTTTCCTTTTGAGGAGCCAGGAACATGCTGGAATAAACCTCTTTCCCACTTGGGAAGGAGGGACAGGTTGAATGGTTCCTTGATTTAAAATGGACGCTAGGATTTCTGGAAAATGAAGCTGATCTAGAAGAGGTTGAGGAATCCCTGAAAAAGTATGGAGAGACTTCCATACCATGAAATAACCCTGACAGATGACAATGACACAAAGAACACAAGAGTCTGAAGTAATGAGAAGCCAATTAAGAAGACAAAAGGAAAGCCAAACAGACAAAGGAACATGGTCTAATGGAAGTGGGGGGCAAATTATCAAACAGAAGCAGGCTTATCAGATAAAAGAGGCTTCTGTGCCACAGAAGTCTGAGAAGCCTTAGTAGAGGAGGCTCACCTAACACCCTTCCTGTCCTTGGAGGCCTGACACAGTTGCAGACAAAAGTAGATCCAGAAGGATCATTCCTCTGAAACTTAGGGATAAGAGATGCAAAAATATATTTAAGGTTCTGCAAGGCTTTGCCTTTCTCTTGAAGAGACTTAAAAAAGTCAGCAGCAGCAGCCCCAAAAAGATATTTATTAAGCATCCAACAACTTGGCCTTAATGACCTCAGACAAAGACTGGAGACAAAGCCAAGAACAGCACCTCATGAAAGTGGAAAATTTTGAAACACTGCAAAACTTACCATTTGGAAGGTTAGAATTATAAGATGAGTGGAATTCATATTAGACCATCTCCTTTCCTGAAAGTTAAATTGAATGCATACGTGTCAAGCTATTTTGTCAGGGTCTGTGACGGATTTACATGAACATTATAGATATAAATTAAGCTGAAGCAGGTTAGTATGTGTGTGACTGATTGTGTGTGATTGATTGCTTACAATTTGCAGAAAGAAGGGAGGCATAGGTCGCAACACAAATCAAATCCCTACAAAGTCATTTTTTTAAGTAAGAGTCCCACTGAGTGCAAAATGTACTGAAGAATATGACCAGCCACTGAAATATTCTATTAGTACACCTAGATCTAGGCTTCCCTCAGCAGTAGGCATATTTTGACATTTCCATGTGCATATTCCAATGGAAAAAAGTTCAGGTAGAGTTGCAGATGAATTTGGTTTCAAAGCATTTTGTTACTCTGGGTTTTATCACATTTGTATGTGAAAACTACTTGGGCAGCACATTTTTGGAGTAAATGTTAGCAACAAATGCGATGCTTAGGATTTGTAGAAACATTCAACAACTGAGGCTGTACATCTCATGCCATCACACCGCTGTCAGAATTCTTTACAATATATCAAGGTGTGCAGGAGCACATTTTTTAGGACATTTGTCTCTAAATGCATATCTCAAGGATTATTGCATATTCTGTTTAAAAAGAAGACAATGTATACTGGCTTTTTGGGATAGAGGAATACATCTTTGGCTACAGGACAAATGGCTTAGGTTCAGACTGCAGCCTGTATACTGGAGGAGCAGAAGTGGAAGTGAACAGATGATGCCAGCTCACCAATCCTAGATGAAGGAGTGGCAGGAGACATGCGTATCAAATAAAGCAGACTAGACTACCGGCTCAACTTTTAAAGTAAAATCAGACTTTATTTTTAAGTTAAAATGGACAAGTTAAAAATATTTTTTTGTAATTAAATGTTGCTTGGCCAGGCCCTCCCAGCCACCATGGGTCATAGGCAGCTGCCAAGGTCACCTAGTGTTGGATCTGGCTCTGGGTGCCACACTTCACATACAAACCCAGAGTAAATATTAGAAATGTTTTACTAAACAAGGGAGCAATTTACTAAGCAGTAGTAGATGACCTAATGAAATTCTGCTGTAATCCTCTCTCAGATGACCCCACTGCTAAAGTGGCCACATTTAGCTTTGATTTCTACTTTTAATTAAATAGCTGTATTGACAAGGCAGTCCCTGTCAGCCCAAAACTTATTGGGAAATTCAACAGAAAGTCATGGTTAGTTGCTTATCAGGAGCTAGAATCCGTCACATTATCCACACACTCAGGTCCCTGGACCACAAGTACCAGTATGACTTAGTCATAGTTCATATGGGAGTAAATGAACTAAGATGTACTGCATTAGACTATACGAAGACAGACATCATAGAGCTCTCAGAATATGTGTCTCAGGCTGGTATGAGCCTAGCACTGAGCTGCATTTTGCCTTCTCCAAGGATGATGCCACAATACAAACAAAAGATGTCTGACTTTAATAATTGGCTTAGTTTCTGGTGTCATTCTAAGGGGGTGCAGTATTTGTCAGTGTGGAAGGAGATGTTCAAGAGACCACGCTGCTTTGCCAAGGACGGTCTGCACCTCTCACCTCTAGGCTTTTTGAATATTAGCTAAAACATTGAAACATTGTCTTCCCCCATAGTGTCTTTTTTAGGCAATGCCAAACTGAAAATGCTTCCAACTTAGTGAATCAAAACCAAAAAAATCTAAAGGTATTAATGCTCAATGCTAGGAGTCTAAACAAAAAACTCAATTCCCTAGAAACTCTCTTCAATCTAGAGAATGCTGACGTCTAAGTGGTTAATGAGACATGGTTTAAAGCTACAGTGAGCACACCAACTGTGCAAGCTTATAATGCCTTCCAACATTTAGACCAGCTACTACACAGACAGGGACTAAAGGTGGAGGTGTCTCAAAAATAAATATACCTCAAGACTGGTCAAACAGGACAATGTACTTGAGCTGCTCCATGTTCAGCTCACCATAGGAAAAATCCAATAACTTCCTTGTAAGTTATTGGTCTCCCTCTATAACCCAGGAAACACATACCATTTATTTAAACTTATTAGAAGCACTCACCATCCAACCCAGTACCATATTCATGGGTGACTTTAATTACCCCGCTACTAACTGGGAATTCTATATGACACCAAACATACAGACACAGATTTCTGGATTTTGTAAACACAAACTCCCTGGACAAAATAGTCAATACATTGACCAGGGGTTCAACCATACTGGATCTGGTCCTCACTAATATGGGAGAGTGCTGCACACCCTCTACTGTAATGTCTTCCTTGATAAGGTCAGACCTCAAACTGGTCTTCTTTGAAGTAAAAATAAAACCTGGATCCCCAGCTAAACCTGGAATATTCAGGAACTACTCTAAGGCTAACCTCCTACTATTAAGTGATAACCTGGCAAAATCTCAAGCCCCATAAACACTGAGAACACTGCACTGTCACCTATGCAGAACTGTTCACAAAAACCCTGTACAAGCATGTTAATAGTGGCATAGAGGCAGCTGTACCCACCAGGAAGATGTACAGAACAAACAAAAAACAAGCCACCCTGGTAGAATTACAAAATCAACAGGTATATAACAGAAAGAAGAAATCCATGGCAAAAACTAGGGGGTATAGCACCCACCAGGATAAAAGTACTCTCATAAAACTAAACAAACAACTCTGAAGACAAATAAAGTCTACCAATGCCAAATTTGAGGTGAATTTGGCCTCCCAGGCCAAGGACAACCACAAGGCATTATTTAGCTATGTCTGCAACCTCAAAGGCAATACACAATTGTGTGCAGAGCTCATTACAAATGGAGATATCTATACTGAGAGAGAAGATATAGCAAACCTACTAGCCAATGAATTAATCGCCAACTTTACTCCTCTCTCCCCTTGGAACCTTCCCTCAGGAAATATCAAATATAATTCCCCCTGCTATCACTAGGAAACAGGTCCTTAATGCTCTCTCTATGGCCAAGAACACTACATCAATGGGACCACACAATATCCCAGGATGCTATCTAAATAGCATGAAACATGACCTATTAGGCCCTCTGGAATTGCTATTTAACTGTAGTCTCCAAACCGGCTTCATGCCTCATGAATGGAGGACAGCAACAGTCATCGCTCTGCACAAAGGTGGGCCATCTACAGACACTGTAAACTACAGACCCATAAGTCTCATTAGTTTTATAGGTAAAGCCATGGAAATAATTATCACGAAAATGATCAATTGTTATCTAGTAAACTTCCAGACACTGGACCCAAACCGTTCTTGTTTTGTCAAGGGCAGGTCATGCCTATTCAGCATGGTGGACTTCTCTGAGAAGGTCACCAAAACAATGGATGAGGGCAAAATGGTTCACACTGCCTACCTTGACCTGGCCAAGGCATTTGACATAATACTCCACTCGGGCATTGTTGACAAACTCAAGAGGTTAGGTACAAATCCATATGTCACCCAACAGATAGCCAACTGGCTCACAGACAGGACCAGTAAGTTAGAATTGGGCAGTCTACTTCTACAAAGAGACCAGTCCCAAGTGGAATCCCTCAGGGACAGTCGTTGGACTGTTCCTTTTTGGTATTTACTTCTCTGAAGTCAAGGCCAATGTCATTGGTCTCTGGCTGACTAAATTTGCAGAGGACTGCAAATTAGATGTCACTGAATCCTACATTGGCACAAATGTTCTCCAGGAAGGGCTGACACAGACAAACAACTGGTGTCGGAGTCATGGACTAAAACTAAATGATAAGAAATGCATAAAGTATCCTTTAGGAAGTCATCCACCCCTGGTAACTATCATATGAATGACACACCCCTTAGAGTTGACCCAGTAGTCAAGGACTTAGGGACACACAATGACAATAATCTAGCCTTTGACCATCATGTATCTACTGTAGTGAGGAAATCATTCTATGCTGCACAACTTATAAACAAAGGTATGACATCTAAGTCCAAGATAGTCATTGTTCCACTGTAGTCAGCATTCATCAGACCTATTGGGTACAGTGACCCCAATCAGGCATATCCAACAACTGGAATTATGTCCACAGAGGTTCCTCACTAAAAGAATACTGGGCATACATAAAATGTCCTTTGCCAACCACCTCAAGGGCATATCCCTGTATTCTGTCTCCTACAGGCTTTTGAGGGAAGATCTATGCCTGGCATATAGGGCATTGTCAGACCCCACTCTGATGGACCTCCTGCATATCCACAAAACAAACAACACCAGAATTACCCATTCTTAAAGTCGTAAACCTTGCCTGTGATATAAATAGGACCTACTAGAGAGAAGGTGTGTATCCCAGGGACTACCCCCATCTCTGGAAGAGGCTCCACATCCATGCAAAGCAGAGTTCCTCCCTAACACAATTGAATTGCAACTGGACAGTTGGATGGGTTGCAGGATATTCATCCCTGGTTTGGCACCTATGTCTCTAAAGGACACTGGCAACCTGTAAATGGTTCCATTTCCAGGACCCCGGTTGTAAATGTGTCATCTCCCAAGCCCCTGTATAGACTTACCAAGGGTATTAGAACTTGTCAGAGATTTAGGATACATGGCTAGGCTTAAAAAGGTCCTTGCGGTCATTAGCTTAGTAAACACTTATGAACCTATGAAATGCAAACCTCCTTGGTCAAATGTCCATCCAAATAAACTAAACAGGAATAACAAATCACTTATGGCCTATAATAACTCATGTTCTACCCACTTAAAGAGATTAGTTTAATGAGCTAGCAAAAAAACTAAAGTACATATTCAGAAAATGTAAGGCTAAATATAAAATTAAAATAGCTACCACAACCAACAGTAACGATAAATCCTTCTTTAACTGTATCAGAAACGTAATGTCCAGCAATGTTCTGAGCTTGTCCACAATGGCCCTATGCACTCATACCCCAAGGAAATAGCTAAACATCAATAAATGTTCCTAAGTTGACTCAGTGGCAGACAGAACATGTCCTGTCTGTCTCTTAAAAGCTAAAAACACCATACGTATTGGACCAGATTGCATAAGAAGATACATGATTATTCATGTCAAATATAACTTATCTGTACTTCAAAACCTGAAAAACAGCCATTGTGATGCCCTTAAATAAAAATGGCCCAACTTTCTGTCCTGGCAATTGCAGACTTATTATCTTCTCTAACTGTATTTGTAAGACTATGGAATATGTCATTTCTGACCTCATCAGTTTAGACATTGAAAACCTCTTAGACCTGGATCCTCACCAGTTCAGTTTTGTTATAGGCAGTTCCTACCTCTTTAACCTTGATCGTTTCTTTGAAAACGGTTTTGAACCAGTACATAGTGACTATAGAGTTTATACAACTTATCTTGACCTGGCTAAAGCCTTTGATACTATATACGTATTTTTAACAGACTTATAGACTTGGCATAAGTATAAACTTAGTGTATTGGATAGTTAGGTGTTTATCTGAAAAAAATATGTAGTTAAAGTCACATGTGCCACCTCTGAAAATAAAAATCTGAGCTCCTGGCATTTGGTTAATACAATTTGCAGGCATTTTCACACCGGATGTTATTTGCTTACCTGCTGATATGAAAGGGTTAGACCATGCCAGTAAATGGCACAAGGACAGTGGCTTCAAATTAAATACAGAAATATAGTATTGTTAAATATGATAAACAAAACAAATCCATATCCTTCCACATAGATGACATACATAACCCAAACAAACCAGCACTGTCATCATAGATCTAGGTATCACTGTGACTACCTCCTTATGCTATCATATTTCACAGTAGTTAGTAAACCCTTTTATTTGTCCCAAGTAATTTTCAGGGATATCTTCTTTAGCTTAAAGCGCAGTACTCAACTGTACCACTTTGGCGCATTGAATCAGTAAGTAAAAAAAAAAAATGATAATTACCTTAGGGCGGAATCACTCAGCGAGGTGGTCGCACAGTTTTTTTTTTTTCAGAGTTAATCTGCACACTCTGCAAAACATATTTGTTCGACCAGAACCAGGGATTATTTATACACGAGTCAAATTACAGCTTTTCACCCACAATAGTCTCATCAACGTGCCTAATTCAACTACAGGGGAGAAGCAATTAGAGGAGAATCTTTATGAAAAAAAAATCACCTGATTGCAGCCTCCAATCGCATCTCCGGTGTATTGGGCGCATGTGGTGACAGTCTAGGGATTCTCTGTGAATAAAATAATGCACCTGAAGTTGATACTAAAAAATGTACTGTTTTGGTGATCATACAGTTTCCGTTTTCAACAGAACAGAGTTTTTTTTACAGCACAATAAAGAAATCGTAAGTTGAAAACTGGAAAATATATACAAGTTTTAAAAGGGAGCAGCGTGCGCCCCTGCGCCCATGCCTAAATCCGTCACTGTTAACACAGAAAAGAAAATATACTGGAGGGGGTGGAGCCTAGATGGCCAACTGAGAGCAGTGAATTCTGAGAGCGCCATAAACTAGTATAATAATATAGGAACATTTTATTATTTTCAAGTTTAAAATGTCGGAAATATATAGATAATCTACTAAACTACATAAATATCAATTTTGGTGGAGATATACAAACATTTTCCTGTCAAGTAACTTGGAGATATATTGAGTCACTGAAAACGAACAACTCAAGGAATTCTCATCCAGATGCTGCTTTGAAAAAAAGAACTGCAACTGTCTTTGAAGATGGATGGCTTTAAAAATTACTTAGAAAACCTCAAATGAAATTCTTAAAAACAGACTGATACTCTTAAAGAACTATTACAGCAACACCATACAAAAATAACAAATATAGAGACTTCTCTAAATGACATTGACGGGAGACTCAAAGAGGAAGAATTCCAAAAAGAATTTCTACTTAAACAGAATACATGGCTGCTTAACAAAATGGATGACTTAGAAAACACGGAAAGGAGAAACAACATAAGGATCTTTGGTCTGCCTGAAAACACTGAAGGAGAAGACATTATTTCATTCTTAATAGCCTGGAATCCTGAATTTTTAGACTCGAAGGAGGGACTTCCATTTGGAATTGAAAAGGTGCATAGAGGACTGAGGAAACCAGCTTCTAACTCAAGAAATACTTCACCTAGATCCATAGTTATAAAATTTATTTCATTTCTGGACAATGAACTAATATTGGAGAAAATCACCCTTAAAATACAATCAAAACCTGATAAGGTTTGACAATGATTATTCTTCCAGAATACTAGAACAAAAGAAAAAAGTCTGTTCAGTAATAAAACTGTTAAAACAAAACAACATTAAAGCGCAGCTGGCATTTCCAGCCAAGATAAAAATACTTTTTGCCAATGAGATGAGAACCTTTAATGACTTAGAAGAAGCTGCTATATTCATCAAAAGCAACAACATAGTGTCTATCCCAAAAGAAATGGAATGGATGGCTCCTACTCTTAAAACAATAAAATAAACAAATCCTTGGACTGATGCTAGAAAGAAGAAACAAAAAACTAATTCCATGATAGCTGTCCCCGAAAAAAAAAAAAAATCTTACAACTACATCTCTCAAAGTATCAACTGATATGGTACATCACTTGTTATCTGTTTTTATTTAAAAAAGGAGGGTTTCTTAAACAACTGAGAAACAGTAATGATTTATTCAGAATGGTCAAAGAGTCCAATAATTCTTCACAAACAAAGGTAGGTCAAGATGGGTTACTATTTACATTATATATAAGCCAAACAAAGCAACATATAATATAAACATAAAAGGTTCTATTCCCCTACTTGAACTCAATGAATACTTATCTTGTTCATTTTTCATTGATTTTACTATTAATTAACTAATTCAACAAAGTACCATTCATCAGAGTTCAGACTCAAATATAACAAATTAGCATCATATATAATAGCAACAGTAGAGTGTTTTGAAAAAAAATGCTGTCATGTAGAGTAATGCCTTCTTCAGCTAAAGTATGATTTAGAAGCTTATATAGGCCCTAGGGACAATAGCCTAGTACCTACCTATGAACCTATATGATTGGATGGGAGATAGGAAATTTACCTCGGGGATCACTTCTATGTTTCTGCTCGACAGGGCCACGGAAAAATAATTTTCTTGGGTGGCGAAAGCCAGGGTACCATTTGGCTAGGCTTATATAGGTCCTAGGGCCAATAGCCTAGTACCTACCTATGAAAATATGAAATATGTATATCCTGGTTAAGTAATAGTAGCAAGCTGTTAGTACAAATGTCATCATTATTCTGTCTGAATATACTTAATATCAATTATGGCAGGTATCACAGCTATGCGTGCTGTTTGATCAATCCTGATATGGTGTGCGTGGATGCAGCTATGTCTGGCAGCTAGTACAAATGTCATTATTCTGTCTAAACATAGTTAATATCAATTATGGCAGGTATCATAGCTTTGAGTGCTGTTTGATTAAGTCTGACATGGTGTGTGTTGATGCAGCTGTGCCTGGCAGCTGTTGTATGTTGCCGCTTTCATCTCCAGGAAGGTGTAGGTTGCGGCCTGTGATCGAGGTTTACTGATGCTTGTGTATTAGGAAGAGACATTTGGTGTTTTAGCCTGGATCCAGTGGAAGAGGGTAGATAAAACTGTGATTTGGGATATTTTAGCAGAGAATAGTTTGTTTATACATTTGCTGAGTGAGAGGTAGAAGGCTGGAAAAATGTGTTATCTCTTGTTGTGGTGGCTTGTAGGGAGTTTTTTTAATCTGTTTGGTCTCCGTTCTTTTCCTGGCTGCTGCCTCGCTGAAAGGGTGGGAATTTAGGCTTGAAGTTGCAATGAAGTGAAACTTTGCTTCAGGTGCATCGTTAGCCTCTGGTATGCAGTGCACAGACACACTAACAAAAACAGACGCTCCCAGGTTGCTATGGTAACAGAGACAGAGTGACGATAATGCTTAACAGCTCTGAGGAGCCTCCAAGATAATTCTCGGCAATGAAGTTTTTGGTTTAAAAAAAAAAAAAAATATATATATATATATATATATATATATATATATATATATATATATATAAAATAAAAGGGCTGTTTTAAACTACATGTACACATATTGATGGTCTCCCAACACTTTGTTTAGCTCATTAAGTTGATTATCGATAAAATAAATAAATAAATAAAAAGCGCAATTTTATATTTAAAATGTATTTTGGTCCAAACACTTTAAAGACTTACATAAGAGTGGAAGTCTGAGTTATTATGAAAGACTAAGAGCACTTGGTCTTGTGCAGTACCCTTTGCAGTGGTCTGGGAGGTGAGCTTGCTCGGATGTGTTGAGCATATGGGGATAGCTGATTTTAGGGGTGTTTGGGGTTGCTGGGAAATGCTAGAGAGTCATTATTTCCTTCATGGAAATATCTGTGGGAATAGAAGGTGTGTTGAGGGTTCACTGGCAGAGTAGCCACTGCATGGAAAGGGCTGGTAAAATGGAACAGGACGAATATTGGTTTGGATATTTTAAGAACAGCCTGGAAACACACCACATGAACTAGTGAATAGTATTCCGGCAAAACTAGATGGGTATTGTTGCCCATGCTTGAAGTACTGATATGTGTATATGTAAGGATGGAAATATAACAAATAAGAAACTAGAAGGGTCTCATAATTTAAAGTCTATGGACTGTATAAACATGCTTGGAAGGAGCTAATAATAAGAATAAGCATTACAGCTTGTAGTCTCTCAAATAACTAAGCAACAACCCCCCCCCAAAAAAAAAAACACACACACAATAGTTATGTAATGTATGATTTTAGTAAATCTAGACATAAAATATATAATCGTCATATAAGATAAAGTAGTCTGCTGAATTTAGATATTAAAGACAGGATTTAATAACGTAGGCTTGTGCATAATAACACTACTGTCTTAACTTGTCAGAAATGACATATACTACATTGAACATCAAGGGGAAGCATGATGATTTTCTTATATAAGTAAATATGCATAACAATTCATGTAATTGCTTTAACTTTAATTGTAGTTTTTGTAACCCATCTTGACCATATATAATACTTAAGTGGTTACCAAGGTAACTAATGTTTTATGCATGACATCAAACTGACAAAGTTGTTCAAGGGGAAACAATAGAAGCCTAAACTAGGAATGTCACAGAATGTAACAATCACATTCTGAACAAATAGTATTACATTGACAATAATCACTCAGTTTAACCTTTGCTGATTATACAAAATAGAATGTTGCCATTTACATCTAAAAACTTTCAGTATATGCCATAAAATGGCAATTTATGAATATGGAAAGGGAACTTATAATCATTAATCACAATAAGTGAATTTGTTATTTTTAACCTATAATTTCACTCATTTATAATAAGAAATGACAGATATGAAAATCCTTATGTGTAGGAAATGGGGGGAAGAGGGATGCACTAATAATTAAAATGCACTAACTTTCATCAATGTTCACATAAAACAAACTTGATGCTTTAAGTAAGTTAGCAACAAAAAAGTGATTACTTAAATGCTGGCAAACAATGAAATATAACTTCTGATATATCCAGTAAAATACATAGTATTATAAACGTTAGGTATAAATATTATTACCATCTATTTATATTAAGTAATAAGTTTTGAAAGACTTCATCAATGAGGGTGAATATGTTAAATAACTGTGTGGTATAATATTTTACTGAGGTTTTATATACAGTACATCCTATTTTACTTAGACTGAATTGCTTGTTATCTATCTTTCATGTAAATATTAATTGCTTATAGAATAAGTAGACGTTTATATTGTATTAGAATTCTGTCTAATCTACAATAGTACTATGTTCAAAATAATATAAATATTGCTTATTCCTATTACAGATATTCTCCATATGATAATTCAATTTATGGAGCTCAGATGTTCTGGATTGTCAAGGTATGAGTGATAATCTGATGGATTTAGGTTTATCCATCAGATTAGGAATGATTTTCATTTCATGACTAGTGCAGATCTTAGATGTTCATCATGTTTCACTATTGCAGTCATTACTCTTGGGTTATCCTGCTGGCAGGCGGCCCGCAGTTGGCCCGCAGTCGGCCAGAATTCCAAAGTCTAGGTCCGGCGTCGGTTGCTGTTGCCTCTTCCCTGACGTCAGTGTGCCAGGGGTATAAAAGATGCAGCCGACTCCATTTCCTTCAGTCTTTCTTGCCGCGCGGTGCCCGAAGCAAAAGCAGTTTGCAAGTGCCGGTCGGCTGACTCCTGAGATTTTCGCAGATGAATTTCAGATCCCATTGGGGAAACCTTTTTCTTGCTCCAGACCAGTGTCAGAAAAAGTTAATTGTATTTCTTGTGGGAAGCAAATACCTCATAAGGATTATCACTCTTACTGTATTCCTTGCCTAGGCCCTGATCATAACGTTGCAACCTGTCGTTTCTGTCCTAGATTCAACAGACGCACTATTAAGCATTGCTTTGATTTTGCTTATCATTACTTTGGCTGAAAATTCAATTACATAATGCAGTCGGAACAACCAATGACCGGTGTTTCTAAAACACGCAAGGAAAAAGAGAAGGACAGGCATTCGAGATCCAAAACCAACGACGAGGCTTCCGCTAAGCCAGTCGCCGACGTGGAGCCAGCTAGGCCTCTGGATACTCAAGGTATTGGAGACTCAGAAATCTTTCCATCAAATGGGTCCAGAGCCGCTGAGCAGGCATCTGCTTCTGAGGGTGTTTTCAGACCTACACAGTTATATGTAAAGCCAACTTCAGCTTCAAAAGCAAAGACTACAGCAGCTTTAAAGAAAAAGAAACAAGTACAGTATTCTTCAGACAGACTTCCATGCCTAAAAACAGATGCTCAAAATGGCTGAAGACCTTATTACCTTGCTCAGGGGTTCCCATCCCCCTCCTAACAAAAGGCCTAGGCAAGAGACAGACTATGACTCTTCAGATCAGGTTTCCATTTCCTCTGATTCCTCTTCTGTACAGGAATACTCTCTTCCTCCCTATGAGGATTCTGATGCTGAAGAATCCATTCCTTCAGCCTCTCCTCCTGAGGATTTTTCTTTTGGAGAAACCCTGCATACCATGAGGGAACACTTCCACTGATTATTCAGAATCAAAGAAAAGGCTCAGCGATTTTCTTTTACTTCCTCAGCACAGGCCTCTTGCTATTCCCCATGTGCTAGACATTGTAGATGATGTTTTCTCAGAGTCCGGCCTTTCTCCAGATTCCTTACCTCCAGCCCCTGTTAAGCCAGACAGATATTACAGGGTTCCTGATTCTCATAAATTTCTTTATAAAAACCCTACTGCTGACCCAGAAACTATTTCTCAGGGTCCCAAAGGGGGTTAAGGCTGCTACTGCTAAAAACCCTGTTCCTTCTGACAGGGACTCAAGGGCACTAGACAGATGGGGAAAAAAGGTTTACACTTCTGCTACTTTGGCTGTGAGGGCTTTACATTGTCAATTTCATATGATTAAATATCAGCAATACTTAATGTCACTGTTAAAACAGAAAACATTGACTAATTCTGATTGTACAGAAAATAAGGAAATACAGGATTTATTGCATGCAACTGAACAAGCGGGAAAGCATAAATTACAATGTAGTTTTGACTCTCTGGAGGCCTCCTGCAGGGCTGCAGTTACGGGTTCTGTCATTAGGAGGCACGCTTGGGTAAAGGAACAAAATCTGCCTGATCATGTTAAAGCAAAATTATTAGATGTTCCATTACAACATGATACTTTATTTGGTGTTAAAGCAGAAGAGGTTTTGAAGAAAATGGAGGACAAAGCGAAATCTATGCAAACAGTAAAGGATTTCTTACAGGTTCAGCCACCAAAATTTAGCAGGAACTGGCCTACAAAGAACTGGCCCTTTCCAGTGTCTGACAGGCCACAAAGAGGCAGATACAGACGTCCCAGAGGCAGATCCCAGCCCCAGGGCTCATACAGGCCAAAACAGTGGGGTGCTTCTACCTCCAAAACTGGAGAAGACAAAACACAGCCATAAAGGAAACAGTCCAAGCACTTACCTTCTTGCAGCCACCTTAGGGGGAAAACTAGCACTTTTCTCTCAAAATTGGCACATGATCACCCAGGACAAATGGGTATTGAATATAGTGTCCCAGGGCTACAGGTTCCACTTTCACACCCTGCCAAAGGCAAAAGGTATGCCAAACCTGCCACACAACCAATGGGGAGAGGCACAAAAACAAGTTTTGAGCCTTATGCAAATCAGGGCCATTCAGCAAGTACCACAGCAAGAGCAGGGACAAGGATTTTACTCAAGACTTTTCTTGGTCCCCAGAAAGGACAAAACCTGGAGACCAGTACTGGACCTGTCTGTTCTAAACACATTTCTGGACGTTCCAAAATTCAAAATGTTAACTCTGCAGCAGCTTCTGCTTATGCTGGGCAAGAAGGCTTGGCTTGTAACTTTGGACTTAAAAGAGGCATACCTGCATATACCAATCAGACAAACTTGCAGAAGATACCTCAGATTCATAGCTGGCTCAATGCACTACCAATTCTCTGCACTGCCCTTTGGCTTATCTACTGTGCCCAGGGTCTTCACAAAATGCCTGGCACCAGTAATTGCATTTTGCAGACAAAGAAGAATTCAAATTTATCCCTACTTGGACGACTGCCTTATACAAGCAGAGAACAAGGACACTCTACTAAAGCATCTGGCATTCATAAAACGATTATTAATTTGCCTAGGGTACACAATAAATGAAAAGAAATCGGAACTAGTACCCTCTCAAGAGATAATATTCCTGGGTGCAAGCTTAAATACAACTGCCCAGATGGCTTATCTCACGCCAGACAAACAAAGACAACTAACTTCTTACTTCAAAATGTTGGCAACAAAGACCCAGTTATCTGCAAGAAAAATTCTGCAGGCTTTGGGCTTCATGGCATCCTGCATACTGCTAATTCCATATGCCAGACTGCATATGAGGAAACTTCAATGGTACCTTAAAAGTGTCTGGACTCAACATTGCCAAACCTGGAAGCATTAATTACCCTCATTCCATGCCTGTCACCTCAACAAGGGACAGCCTTTCACTCTACACACAGCCAGACAGACAATAACGACAGATGCATCGGACTATGCCTGGGGAGCGCACATGGCAGGAAAATGTATTCAGGGCACATGGCCCACAAGCCAAATGCATCTACATATCAATCAAAAAGAGATGCTAGCTGTTCAGAATGCCCTGACAGCCTTCAAGGATTTACTCCATCCAGGACAACTACTGATAAGGACGGACAATACTACAGTCATGTGGTACATAAACAAGCAGGGAGGCACACATTTCTACCCCCTCTGCAGACAAGCCATGACTTTATGGAACACAGCATTGACTTATCAAGTGCACCTACAAGCACAATTCCTGCCAGGAAAGAACAATACTCTGGCAGACAAACTAAGCAGAAACCTTACGGATCCCCACGAATGGAAACTGGATCCACTAGTCTTCAGCATGATAACAAAGGAATGGGGATGCCCAGACATAGATCTATTTGCCTCCCCTCACAACTGCCAACTACAGAAATTCTGCACAAGGACTTATCACAAGCAAGCATGGAAAGTGGATGCTCTATCATTCAGCTGGAAAAGTCTAACAGTATATGCCTTTCCTCCTCTGCCTCTCCTCCCCAAGGTACTCCTAAAGGTCAGACAAGATAAGCCAAGAATGATCCTGATTGCCCCAGACTGGCCACACCAGCACTGGTACCAAATCTGTGATATTGATGGGAGAACAACAAGGATTTAGCTTCTTTAAATTTGAAAGTATCAACGAGATGAAATGATTCTACCCACTACTAATTCCATATGCCAGACTGCATATGAGGAAACTTCACTTGTTTAAAGCTTTTGATACAGTAGATGTACGCTGCAGTCTTTTATTTGTAGTTTCAGAAATATCAAATACACAGTTAAAATCTCCTCCTAATATTAAGTTGCCTTTATAATTATTGGAAATGAAATCCAAGTGTTTTTTAAAAGTTCCTGTTCCAATGCCTGGGAACCAGTATAGATTGGCTAGGGTCCATATTCTGTTATTATATCTAACTATTAGTAATGCCATAAGGCCTTCTTTATATTCATACTTATAAATGATTTCTGGGTTAATCACATTTGTTTTCCATAAAATTGTTACCCCTTTTGTCTTTGTCTTATAAGCGGATTGCGCCATTATCATATATTCCTTAGGATTCGATTTATAATTGTCATTTGTTTTGAAATTAGTTTCTTGAAGGAAGACAATTTGTGCTTTGCTCTGTTTTAAATATTTCGGTAGATTTGATCTCTTGCTAGGATTGTTTAATCCATTGGTATTTAAAGATAATAAAGTTAATATTTCGGTAGATTTGATCTCTTGCTAGGATTGTTTAATTCATTGGTATTTAAAGATAATAAAGTTAAATCCATCTTAGGTTATTTAGACTATGTATTTTTTATTTTATTGTGACAATTAAACATTTTCCTCTGATAACTATAAAGTATATGTTTGAGCCACTGCATTCATTTCTGCTACTCACAACATGGCAAATCAGTGCCCAAGACCATTAGACCTCATTCTACCAGGGCAGCAGCCACTTCAGCAGCCTTTCTCAGAGGAGTACCAACCAAAGACATTTTAGAGGCTGCAACTTGGAGTTCAGTGCACACTTTTACAAAGCACTACCATTAATCTTTAACTCCAGAATTCCAGCATATATAACTACAATTAAAGAGTTCAAACCCTGGTTATTGTCCTTTGTTCATCTCGTAACTTGGTATAAAAAAATCAGAGAATGGGATTCTGAATTATTATATCTACAATACAAACTTTTGTCAGTAAAAGCTGAAAAAAATCAAAATCATTTGGAGATGAAAAAGAAAGTAGAAGTATTAAACAATAAATGCAATGAAATTCTAACACATAAAACTAGTTTAGCTTTAGAAAAACTAATTAAAATTAATACCCTGGCCACGTCTCCCAAATATCTATATAATTTATCCCCAAGAATCAAAATACAATCAAAAGCTAATAAAATTATTTTCATGGAAGATACTTTTAAAGGGAAAAATGCCTCGGATATAGGTGACATTCTTGATGCCTATAGAAATCACTATAGGGAACATTTCCAAAAAGAAAATATATATATTGATCAATTAAATCTAAATGAAAAATGTTCTAATATAAAAAAACACCAGAAAAATTTTAAACTAGATCTGAAAGCACCCATATCCTACAAAGAAATTACAGATACAATAAGAGAGGGTAAAAATAATAAAGCTCCAGGTATAGATGGCATAATTATGGAAATATATAAACTTTTTCCTGCAAAGATACTATCCCGTTTCCATAAACTTCTATTAGAAATTCAGTCACAAGCTTTAATACTACCCTCTTAGAGATATTCCTTAATCACACCAATCCTAAAGGAAAACAAATCCCCAAATCTCTGTACCTCAGATAGACCTATATCATTATTAAATAATGCCTTTAAGATATTTATGACAATATTAACTAACATAATGAAAATACCACTATCCAAAAGAGCAAATAATGTTATAGAATATGTTACTAAAGAAAATAAAGAAACACTCATAATTGGCGTAGATATAGAGAAAGCCTTTGATTCCCTAAATTGGGACTATTTATTCAAAATCCTAATGCTGTTTGAAATATCCTACATCCTTTGTTCATCTCGTAAAGAATATATATACAAATAATTTAGCATATGTCAAGTTAGGTTATTTTACCTCTGAATCTATACATATAACAACAAGCACTAAACAAGGATGTCCCATGTCACCAATTCTATTTGCTCTGGCTACTGAAGTATTGGCAGACTCAATTCATAACAATATAAAAATCAAAGGAATAGATGTTTATGAACAATACAATTCTAAAGTGATGCAATTCGCTGATGACAAATTACTAACATTATCTAATACAAAGGTGACATTAGAATAATTAGATATATTG
Source organism: Protopterus annectens (assembly GCF_019279795.1). NCBI lineage: Eukaryota > Metazoa > Chordata > Ceratodontiformes > Protopteridae > Protopterus > Protopterus annectens. The sequence continues at coordinate 1,574,858,359 of NC_056737.1, read as the reverse complement.
ACAAATTTCACATTACTTCAGGACTCCATTTCAATAAATCAAAATCAAAATTTTTATTTTTAAATTAAAAAAAGAACTGCAGACTAAGGGGGATCACATAATAGGGAAACAATAATCTACCTTAAAATATCTAGGAATTGAGTTATGCAAGGATAATAATGAATTAGACTAAAAAAATTACAATAATAGCATCAATACAATTAAAATCTCTGTGGAAAAATGGAACAAAATTATATTAACATTTGAAGACGGACTACAGTTAATAAAAATGGTTTTACTGCCCAAGATCCTATATATAACCTTGGCAATACAACTGTTACCAGAAAGGAATATACTTAAAGAAATAAATTCATGCCTAATACATTTTTTATGGTTTCCCAAAAGAAACAGAATAGCTTTAAATACATCATATCAGACCATGTAAACAGGGAGGATTAAACTTTTCTGATATAGAAACATATATAAAAGCATCAATATCTAAAACAATCTTAGACTGGATAAGTCCAAATTACTTTGCAAATTGGAAAGAATTACTGTAATATCAATAAATGAATTTGATTTACAAAAATGATTTCAAATAGCTAAAAACAATTTGGCATGGCGCATATATATTAGTATGCAATATAACTAACTAAACCCACTAAAACTCGTATGATTAATTATTATATTGACTCATTTAGGAAAATTATTAAAGCAAATATAGATTAAAAATGTGGTTTGATCTTTGAACACCATTTATAGTCACAAAGAACTTTCCACATAAACTATATAGAGAAATTATTAATTCCTGGAAACAGAAAGGATTTGTTTGTTGGCTCCAATATATTAAAGAACTAAAAGTTTTAGATATGCAAGTAATAAAAACAACATACAAAATTCCACAACAGGACTGTCTAACTTTACAGAGTATTCTGTCATATTCGCAAGATTTAAGTAGAATAATAAACAATTCTTCATTTAAAGAAATACCTAAATTTACAAAATACATATATAAAATCATATATAATGACTTTGACATGGGAAACAGTATTTCAAAATTTTACAAAATATTGATAAACTATAAAACAACACCCAAAACCTCATATTGGAAATATGTAACAAAAGGACATTCAATACAGTTAACTGAAGACAGTAAAACAAATATCTTATTATCGATAAAATATACATCCATTGCACAATACTGGAACATTTTTAATTGGAAATGCTTGCACAGAGAATTCTCTTAACCCCAGACAGAATCAGTAAAATTAGTTCTCCCATAAAAGGAATACGTTGGAGATGTGAGCAAGTACACAATGTAGATTGGAACCACATTTTCTTTGATTGTGTTAAAATTAAGCCATTTTGGAATGGTATTAATAACTTTCTACAAGCTTTATTTAATGAATCATTTTATTTAACTAAAGCTCTTGTATTATTAAATGTGAACAAAGGTCCTCATTTGAATAGGTAAAACATGTTTCTAGTATGGACTATACTTGCAATTTCAAGGAAGTGTATAACAAGAAGATGGAATACAAACACAATACCAACTTTGGAAGACTTCTACAGTCTACTGAAGACCACAGCATTATTGGAAATTAAAATTAAAAAACTAAGAATTTATCCAAAGCCATTTATCAACAACCCTTGGGGAAAGCTCTTATTGTTGAATGACACTTTACAACACTTGATCAGACACTCTGATAATGGATTGGGCATACTTATAAAGTAACTGTATACATTAAGATCTGTTATAGTGTCAGACTAATGTAAATAGTGTACATAGTTATTTAAGATGTTATTTATAAGTACTGTGGAATTCATTCAAATGTATTTGAAAAATAAAAACAATTTTTGAAAAATAAAAAAGAAAATTTACTACAGTAATCCCTTACTGAGTGTTCCAACTCTAAAAAAAAATCTGTTTTATGTTAATAATATTCTCAATCCTGAAGCAACCGCCACTTCTAATCCTGCTCCAAATAACACTCCCTCTGAAACAGCTGCTCAGTTTAGCACACATTTTGCAGAAAGCAGTAAAGCCAATACTAAAGATTTTCCACTTAACAATCCTGACATGCCCTCTTCTCAGACAGCTAACATCCATTGTTTTACCCTATAACACATCCAGACCTCCTACATTAAGTGCCTTCAAAAACAACCACTTGAACACATCTTTCAGGAAAAGCTCATGATCCACCCATCCATAGCATTACCACAGCTTTAGTAATCTTCTCAGATGCTACTAACAAAGCCAGAGACAAAGGCAGACTCATTTCCTCTGTATTCCTTAATCACTTTTGACCTAGTCTTTCACCAAAAACTCCTCTGTCAACTGTCTTCCCTGGGCTATCATAATCCACACTACTATGGTTTAGCAGCTATCTAACCAATAAACACCAGTCTGTTAAATGGCTCTCTACTTTTTCTCCTTTCCTTCCTCTTAATACTGATGGGCCACAGGGCTCCATTCTCAGTCCTCTAGTCTTCAATATATTCACTAATAATCTACATAAATCCTCTCAGAAAACTTCTCTCATACATTACACAGATGATTCTATCTTAATATACACTTCAGATAACTTTCAGATAATTACTGAATAAGCCTTTAACTGTGTTGAAAGTTGACTACAGGCTAATCACCTGCTACTAAGTCTCAAAAACCGACTTAACTTCTTTTGTTCCCAAAATCCCATTTGCATGAAAAAAAAACAATAAAATGCGTCCCTTATAAAACACCATGGTTGATGTTACTTCACATACAAAACTACTTTGAATGGCAGTCAGTGACAATCTTAAATATGATTTACAACAGTATCAAGAAAACCCATAAACAATGGGGTACCCTTCATACAGCTGCCATTTACCTCTTACCCACTCTCCTATATGTAGCCCCTATCATGGCCAACCTACAAACCTCATTTAGTTCTAAACTTGAACAATTCTACAACAAAGTCGCTGGATTTGTTTGCACAAACCCTTACCAGACCCACCCTTGTTCAGCACTAAAAACACATAACTGCCTCAAACTTCCTCACCGCCTGTCTTATATGCAGCTCATCTTAACCCACAAAATCATCTATACTGCATTTGCCTGCCCAGCAATTAGCCCCATACTCCAGTTCTATTTACCAAACCATCCCCTTCAGTCAAATGATAAACAACTGCTTACATCTACAAACCACAAAGAGCTGCTGGGGTCAGTTTTTATTCCAATAATATAGCTAGAACTTGGAATAAAATTCCTCTATCAATCAGGTCTATCACACACCTTCATTTTTTAAAACCATTACTAAAAGACTTCCTCTGTGCCTCCTGGCTTTGTCTCAGCTCCTCATCTGGGACATAGCTTCTCCTAACATCTTTCATCACCTTCTTATACCTCTGTTTAAATCACTAAATCACTTAATCTGTTTTTTTCTTTCTAATACTTCACTTTACTGTAGTACTTTACTGTACCTTCTTCTAATTTGGCACAACCAAATTTCCAATACATTGCTGCTTCTCTGTTAACACTTAAACTTGCTTATCCCCTCTAATACATCACTCTAATGTATTTCTTAAATTACTCCTACCTGTCTTATATACCACCCTTCTATCCACAAATTCTCAGTACAATGCTGCATATTAATATTTGTGAATATTAATACAATTTTTTTATACTGACTACTTTGCTATGTACACATTGTAACTGCATTATAAAATTTATTGTAAATATTGATTGCATTAAATATGTTACCTTGGAGCTTTTCTCCTCAGGCGTATGCTCAATGCTAGAAGTCTAAACCTCAAAATGCACTCACTCGAGGCAATCAAAATGGAGAACATCGACATCTGTGCAGTGACAGAGACCTGGTTCAAGGCTCCAGAGAGCATACCTGCATTACCAGACTATAATTCATATCACACCTTTCGGCCACCTAACCTGGATCGAAAGACTAAAGGTGGAGGCTTGTCCATATTCATTAAGGATCTCCACACCTCCAGGCTAGTTGCTCAGCATAATGCATCAGAGATTATCCAAGTGCAATTAACTCTGGGCAAGACTGCAATCCAAACTGTAGCTTGCTACAGATCCCCCACCATGCCCCAGGATTCCCACTCCTCATTTCTTGATACACTGGAAAATATTAGGGTACAACCCAACACCCTAATAATGGGCAATTTCAACTACCCCACCATTAAATGGGGAAACTACTCATGTACCAACTCTTTTGCTCAATGTTTTCTGGAATTCATTAATTCCAACACCTTGGATCAACTTATCCACACCCCCACCAGGGGCAGCAGTGTCCTAGAACTGGTCATTACCAACATAGGTGACCCGTGTTCCACACCAGAGGTCAATTCCTTGTTGGTCATATCTGACCACAAGCTAATCATCCTAGACATCCACATCATATCCCCACCCCATTAGGGAAACCACCATAAAAAAATTTCTCCAAAGCCAACTTCTCGCTTCTTAAGACAGGAGTGGCAAACTTCACGAAACCCGTGCAGATGGACAATAGAGGTACAACTACTGAATCCTACACAAATGCACTTTATACGCACTTACACAAGTGCATGGATTATGCTATCCCTAACAGAACCAAGATGCTATCCTCCAAAAAAGGAAGCCAATCTGGTGGTCAACTGCCATAAACAAACTCTACAACAGAAGACAGAAACTGTTGCAAAAAAGAGTAAATTCCCAAGATTGGAAGAACTCTCTGGTCAGCCTCAGTAAGAAGCTGAGATCCCTCATAAATTCCTCCAAAGCTAGTTATGAAGACAAAATTGCCACTGATTCTAAGGACAGCCACAAAGCATTATATAGCTATGTCAAGAATCTCAATGGCAACACTCAGATCTGCTCTGAGCTACAGCACAATGGCACTAAATATACAGAACCAACAGATATTGCCAACATCCTGGCAGATAGGTTCAGTGCTAACTAAACCCCCCTCTCACCCCCTAAAGGGCCCATCTCTATACCGGAAGAATGCAAAGTTCCTGTAATCGTGGCTGCACAGGTAAAAAACACACTCTCCAAAGCCATGAACACAGCATCCATGGGACCTGACAACATCCCAGGCTGTGTTCTACATGAACTACAGAAAGAACTGGCACCCCATCTAAGTACCATGTTCAATCATAGCCTCACTTCATGCTTTGTGTCCACTGAATGGCACACAGCGGTGGTTATCCCACTCCACAAAGGGGGAGTCACGACGGACCCTGGGAAATACTGCCCCATTAGCCTGATGAGCCTGGTCTGCAAGGCCATAGAATGTATCATCATGGAACTTATAAACAAAGACATTGGTAATCTCCAAACTCTGGACCCCACCCAGTTCGGGTTTGTAAAAGGCAGATCATGTCTCCTAAACCTGATAGATTTCTTTGAAGCAGTCACCAAAGCCGTAGATGAGGGTAAGGTGGTTCAAACAGCCTATCTAGATCTCGCCAAGGCTTTTGACACCATCCCCCACTCTGGAATTATAGATAAACTCACTAAACTAGGTATAAATCCCTATGTCACAAAATGGGTTGCCAACTGGCTCACTGACAGAACCCACACTGTGAAAGTAGCAGACTCCAAATACGACTTCAGACCAGTGACAAGTGGAGTACAACAGGGTTCAGTCCTGGGTCCTCTCCTGTTTGGTATCTACTTCTCTGAAGTACAGGCTAACACAGAAGGTCTTTGGCTAACAAATTTCACAGATGACTGCAAACTAGGAGGCATAATTGAAACTCCTAACAATGTGGACATCCAACAAAAGGGCCTCACTGAGACAGAGGCCTGGTGTCAAAGCCATGGCCTCAAGCTCAATGCCAAAAAGTGCATTGTCATCCCCTTTGGAAAAAACTCAGTACCCATGAAGTACCACATAAGCGGTAGTCTACTTAACACCGAAAGTATGATGAGAGGCCTTGGGACACAGGTGGACAGCAGTCTCTCCTTTCATAATCAGATCGCCACATTAGTCAGGAAATCCTACTATGTGGCACACCTCATCACAAAATTTTCTCATCTAGGAAAAAAAGAGGTCATTGTTCCCCTCTACTTGGCACTCATTAGACCCATTATTGAGTACAATGACCCTTTTAGTATGTAGCTCACAAGACATGTACAACAACTGGAAAGGCCACAGAAATACCTCACAAAGAGGATTACAGGACTCAAACAGATGCCCTACCCAGACCGTCTCAAAAAAATCCAGCTTTACTCCGTTGCATATCACCTACCCAGAGGAGATCTCTGCCTAACATACAAAGCTATGTCAAACCCAGAGTTGTTGGACATGTTGATAACAATCTCTTATTTGACAACCACATAGCCAAAGTGGTTAGAAAAACATTTTATATAGCCCACCTAATCATGAAGGGATTCACATCTAGATCAAGAGAGGTCATCGTGCCTCTTTACTCATCCCTCATCAGACCCATAATTTAGTACAATGCCCCTTTTGGGATTACCAGACACCTGCAGCAACTGGAAAGACCCCAAAAATACCTCACCAAGAGGATCAAAGGGCTCAAACAGATGCCATATGCTGCCCATTTAAAGAAACTCCAGCTGTACTCAGTGGCATACCGCCTGCTCAGAGGCGATCTGTGCCTGACGTATAAAGCCATGTCCAACCCGGAATTAATGGACATGCTGCACCTCAGAAAATCCAAATCCCATCAAGCTACGCGCTCGAGAGACTTGAACCTCAGCACTGAAATAAATAGGACATGCTGGAGGGACAGATTTATAACCCAGAGGCTCCCTTCACTCTGGAATAAAATCCCAGTCCAGGTTAGGCAGAGTCCCTCATTGACTCTCTTCAAGAGGAATCTTGATGAGTGGATGGGAGATAGTAGGTTTACCCTGTGTATCACTTCTGTGTCACTGTTAGACAGAGGCACAGTATACTAACCTCGAAAAAGGGCATAGTAGCATTCATTTAAAATGGGTGGCGAAAGCCAAACACACTCTGGCTAGGCTTATAAATGCCCTAGGGCAGATAGCCTAGTATGAACCTATGAACCTATGCACCACTTAAAGAAATCCCAGCCCCTCAGAGCTACAGTCTCTGGGGACCTAAACAGAACATGCTGCAGGGATAGATTCCTGTCCCAGAGACTTCCCATACTCTGGAACAAACTACCTATCTCTATCAAACAAAGCTCTTCATTAGCACTCTTCAAAAAAAATCTTGATGATTGGATGGGAAATAGGAAATTCATCCCGGGGATCACTTCTGTTGCTCTGCTCAACAGGGACACAGGAAAATAATTTTCTTGGGTGGCAAAAGCCAGGGTACCTTTTTGGCTAGGCTTATAGAGGCCCTAGGGCCAATAGCCTAGTACCTACCTATGAACCTATGAAAAAGGGCTCCTATGCCCATCTGAACTCTCCTGGTAAACAAATGTCAATAACAATTAATTAAAAAAATGAATATGCTTTACAGTCTATCTGCAAGTTTGACAAAGTCAATAAAGTCCAGCCTTTTTCAACAACTTTTTCTTATAAAGCCATATTTCACAAATGTGACTAATACTTTATACTCTCCCATATATTCACTAATTTCAGTGTTGCTGGTCGTTATCCTGTTCATCACCATCTCCCAACACCACAACCAGTTTCAAGGCCAAGGTACTCCTGATTCTTCTAGTCAACTCCTCTGCTTGTTTCTGTCTCTTAAGCATTTTCCCTTTGAAACACTGGAATAGGTTTCATTAGCAAAGTCTCTCTAACCTCCTAACCCAATTCAAGTGCAACTTGGACAATTGGATGGGAAACCAGAAATTCATCCCTGGTTTAGCACCTATGTCTCTAATGGACACAGGTAACCTGTAAATGGTTCATCTCCCAGGCCCATGCTTACACTTATCAAGGACTTCAGAACTTGTCAGAGATTTGGGATACATGGCTAGACTTAAAAAGGCCCTTGTGGTCATTAGCCTAGTAATCACCTATGAACCTATGTCAGAAGAATGAGAAGCAGAGTCTATTGCAGCTTGCTCGCTCACTTTTTGTTGACTAAACATTTTTATTTCATTCTTAGTCTGTTTTGCATCAAACATGTCTTTGATCCTCCAGGAGGAAATACTTTGATGACAGCTAGATTCTGCAACTTGAATTTTACACCTGCCTCTCGACATTCCCTGATTGATGGGATAAATTTGCTTCTCTTCTACCTGGTGCACAGTGAATAATTATGTTCTGCAAATACTCTGCTGTCTCCAATTTGTAATACTTTGCTCTTCCACCAGAGTTTTATCAGGATCAGCTCTTTCTGCTGGTATGAATGCATCTTTAATAATACAGCTCTTGACTGCTTTCTCATGACCAAGTTTTTAGTATAAACTTGATGTCCCCTTTCAATTTACAAATCCTGTTCTGGAACACCAGTCACCCCACAGCAAGAGGTTCTACGGTTCAATCCTCAGCTGGGGTGCTTTCTGTGTGGAGTCTGCATGTCCTCCCTGTGGTCGCGTGGGTTTCCTCCGGCTGCTCCAGTTTCCTCTCACATCCCAAAGACATGCTGTAGGTGGATTGGACACTCTAAATTGGCCCTAGGCATGAGTGTGTGCATGTGTGTGCCTTCTGTGGAAGGTTGGGTGCTGGGCTGGCAACTTGACACCATAAAACTCTACTGCCAATCATGAGCGGACAGGTGACCTGCTGTGGCTACCCCTAACCAGGAAAAGACAAAAGAAGAAGAAGATGAAGAAGAGTTGTGGAACACCAGTCCAGTTGCTTATTTATGCTTTCATAAAAGTAATACAATCTGCTCCTTCTCTTGTACAGACAAAAATCTCAGGTTCTCACTAAATGCCCTGTCTTCTAACTCTATTTTTTGGAACAGATCTTTTTGTGAAGCCCCATACTTAGCCAGCTTTTCCTTTATTTTGAGCTCTGATTTTTGCAGTTTTATCCATTCATCTGAACAACTAGTTTAAGCTTCTTCTATTTTCCAGCCATTTGTTATTTGTGTTGATGTATTCATTCAATGCTTCATTTATTTTAATCACCTTTGAGATTTATTTTTTCTGCAAATTACTGGAAGCCATCTCTTGAACCAAAGCTGAAGCTTGAACTACTTTTTTCTGAACAGCTGCAAAATCCTTCCTAGATAGTGTTTTCTCTTCACCTTTACTGACTGATTTTCTTTCAGGTTTTCTGATTTTTGTCTTTTTCTGGCATCCAGACACTGTACTTACTAGGTGGTAAATAAATCCTCCTACCCCCCAAAAAAAGAACACTTTCAATGGCACTCCCTTTTCTCAGTTTCTGTTTTCACACTGGAGGTCTGAAGTTAAGCTTTTGATTAATGTGGACATTCATGTCATTTTACTCCTATCTATGTCCTCTCTGGGTTCATAGGTTCATACTAGGCTATCTGCCCTAGGGCATTTATAAGCCTAGCCAGAGTGTGTTTGGCTTTCACCGCCCATTTTAAATGAATTTTGCTATGCCCTTTTTCGAGGTTAGTATACTGTGCCTCTGTCTAACAGTGACACAGAAGTGATACCCAGGGTAAACCTACTATCTCCCATCCACTCATCAAGATTCCTCTTGAAGAGAGTCAATGAGGGACTCTGCCTAACCTGGACTGGGATTTTATTCCAGAGTGAAGGGAGCCTCTGGGTTATGAATCTGTCCCTCCAGCATGTCCTATTTATTTCAGTGCTGAGGTTCAAGTCTCTCGAGCGCGTAGCTCGATGGAATTTGGATTTTCTGAGGTGCAGCATGTCCATTAATTCCGGGTTGGACATGGCTTCATACGTCAGGCACAGATCTCCTCTGAGCAGGCGGTATGCCACTGAGTAGAGCTGGAGTTTCTTTAACCGGGCAGCATATGGCATCTGTTTGAGCCCTTTGATCCTCTTGGTGAGGTACTTTTGGGGTCTTTCCGGTTGCTGCAGGTGCCTGGTAAGGTACATCCCAAAAGGGGCATTGTACTCAATTACGGGCCTGATGAGGGATGAGTAAAGAGGCACAATGACCTCCTTCTCTCAATTGGCATGAAAGCTCTGTAGAGTTTGGTGACCAAACCAGTCTTTTCAGAAAGCTCAGCTAAAGCTAACAATATGGGCATGTGGAATCCTGAAGCTTTGGAAACTGGCTGGCTGTTATATCCTTGGCAGGATATAACCCATGTAGCTTAGGCTACTGCAGTAGGAACCATTGAAACATCTACTGTTCTGGTACATTTACTTATACAACTTTACTTTCCCAGAGACTATTCATCTGTGCCTTTGATAAAATGAGCACAACAACAAACATTGAACCATATTAAATATCAACCCATTTACGAGCTTCAGTGTGGGTGCACACACATACACACACACACACACACACACACACACACACACACACACACACACACACACACACACACACACACACACACACACACACACACACACACACACACACACACACACACACACACACACACACACACACACACACACTGAATGATCTAACTGCATAATGATCAGAACTAGTGGCAGGTTAAGTGTAGCTTGGGCCCTGAGCAGTGTTCATGCCATGAGCTTCTCCACACTACTACTTTTTTTTTTTGGGGGGGGGGGCTAATGAGCATGTTCTTTTGTATTTGTCTTCCTGACTGAACACAATTCATACTGCTGTCAATACAATCTACTAATGTCCACCTAAAATGTCAGACTGATAAAAACACTAAATAACATAGTCAAATATTTCAACCTGCTTTAAACAAATAGACACTAGTCATGCAAAGCCATTCTAATGAATGCTTAACTTGACTATGATAGCAGGGAAAGCCATTATCATATAGCCCCCCCCCCACATTGTAAGCAACCATAGCCCCATGGCTGACTGTGTACACCTCCGATGTTTGACTGTAGTAAAATAATAATTATGGGCACAATAATGTGTTTCAGATTTTTATTTCAACTTATTTTATATAAATACACACTAGTCCTGCAAAGCCAGACTATTTAAGCTGCATAAACAAAAAGGTATATCACTTTCACTCACAGACAGCCAACTATCTAGCACTTATAGCAACTTTGTCATGTATATATCATCTGATTGTGGTAAAAATAAAACCTCTCAATGTTTTAGAGCAAACCAAAAAATAATGATGGCTAAAGGCTCAGAATCAGGAACATATTTTAAATACTACTGTTATACACTTAAAAAGTTGTTAAAATAAACATTTTTCTATTAGTTTTCATTTCATGAAGAACATGAAATGAAGTCAGCAGCTCAAATATGCAATCCTCAACAATTTGCCAGAAAGACACGCATTTTATGAGGAACAAACCAAAGATATGAGGAAAATTCAGGGGCATTCAATGAATGCAGCGTCATTTGAGAGCTATGTACTTTCAACTGTGTTTCACATAAACAGTAAACAGCCTTCAACTATTAAAACTTATTTCACAAAATTGCATATTAGTCCTGCTAAGCCAGATAGTTATCTCAGTAAATGACAAGATGGTAAATTACTCTCATTAATAAGCAGCCTCCACCTTCAGCCAGCAATTATAGCCATTTTGTTGTGTAAACACAATCTGATTGTGATAAAAAATGATACAGAGCAGGAACCAGGGGCAAAGTCCCAATATCAGGGACATATTTTAAATATTGCTGTTATAGACTTAGAAAGTTGCTCCAATAACAATTTTTAATTTGCATGCACTCCTGAATGTATGAAGTCTGCAATTCAAATGTTAGTCATTCTTAAACCAGTGCCATGGCACAGAGGGATAAAGTCCTAACTACAGACTAGCTGACCTTGTTTTGATTAGCAGCTTGTGTGACTGAGGTGCTGTCAAGGAAGGATGGTCATACCCATAGAAGGAGAAGGGCACACACTTTTGGTGACTGTGCTATGCTGATGAGGTCATAACAAGGCAGAAATATGCATATCAATAGCTAGTGGGGTTTGTCTTTATTGGCCTGAAATTGTCCATTAAAACGACTTCAAACGTAAAAGTCATGGGCAATCAGAATCGCCATATAGCTGAAACACCTGATGTTCATAAGGGTCATTTGCATATATCCCATGTGCCTCTGTCACAGGAGGTTTGGGAGGTCACTCATTGGAAGTTCTAGCTTGGCTAGAGTTTTCATTTAGTTTTTACTGAGTGGTTTTTCAGTGTGACCTCCTCACTCTGTTTTAATCTGTTATTTGGGATATTTTGCAGTCACCGTAATGATAATGGACATCAGCTGGGTATAACAACACTGTGTTTCTTTTGTTTAGTCAAACACTCTGCTTGTGCTATGCTGATGAGGTCATAACTAGGCTGAATTATGGATATCCATAGCTAGTGGGGTTTGGCTTTATTGGCCTGAAATTGTCCATTAAAATGACTTCAAACGTAAAAGTCATGGGTAATCAGAATTGCCATATAGATGAAACACCTTATGTTCATAACAGTCATTTGCATATATCCAATGTGCCTCTGTCACAGGAGGTTTGGGAGGTCACACAATGGAACTTCTAGCTTGGCTGGATTTTTCATTTAGTTTTTCCTGCCTACAGAAAGAAAAGAAAACAAATGTGAAAGGTAATGATTAAAGTGCTATTTTCTCATAAAATTACTAATTCTAGCTTCAGGTTAGGAGCATATATATCCATTGAAATGTATACTAGTATAAAAGTATTACTTATTTTACTTATATTTTATCTATTGTTACTTTTTGAACATTTATAATGGACTGCAATAGGTAAAATAGTCACATGCTTCTTTCTGTCACAGTAAATACTAGATTCTTAGTTTTACATCTTTGAGTGCTGGGTTACGTCTTTTAGACTTGCTATATATATATATATATATATATATATATATATATATAGATATATATATATATATATATATATATATATATATATATATATATATATATATATATATATATATATATATATATATATATATAGATATACATGCATATGCAGACTGGTATAAAGATATAAATATCTCCATGGGTTCCATTAATTTTGTCCAAACAGAAAATCACCCTCAGGGATAAACTGTTTCTAAAACAAAAACAAAGAACAGAAAACAACTGGAAACCGAAACCCGGCAAAATATAAATACTTTGATATATAAAACAAGAACAAATGGTAAGCACTTTCACGTCACTGATACAGCGCTGTTTCAGTGGCATGAAAACGCTTAATGTTTGTTCTTGTTTTAAATATTAAAGTATTTATATTTTGCTGTGTTTTAGTTTCCAGTTGTTTTCTGTTCTCCATTCATTTTTTCGCATGTTCATTTGTTGGACCAAATGAACTGCAGGTTTGTTTGTGTGGACAACTTATTTATTTATTGACATTTGATTACTAGGAAAGTCAAAGTGGGTAGAAGCCCATTTCAGCAGGGAGGAAAACTCCAAATTACTATAAAACATTTTAAGAACAATAATTTTGCAATCTTCAAAAAATAAAACAAAAATATCTGCAGTTGAAAATTTATAATAAATTAGACATAATATAAAAACATTGGTTAAGAATCAATACAAGGTATATGACAGTCATTTAATATTTAGAGAAATTTTAGACAGTTTGTAGAGAAATTAATGGTAAGTTAGTCTAATACAAATATGAATTGCAATATGAAGTTAGGGAAAAACAGGCTTATGGTACATTTAGAGAGAAAGTCAGGGAAGAGAATTAGATAGCTGTAAGGAAGTAAGTGAAGAAGGGAGAGTAAGGAGGTATAAGGAATGAAAAGGTACTTCTTCACATTTAAGGATATAGTTTATCCTGGTTTTGAGCAAGAACAGACCCAGGTTTTAGCTAGTAAATCTTTCAGAGTGGTTTTGAAAGATGGGAGGGAGAAGATAGACCTGATGGATACAGGTAAGGAGTTCTAAGCCTTAGCAACCTTGTACGAGTCCAGACAATGCACAGCAGATTTACTAGGTTTGTAGACAGACAGGAGTTTCTGGTCACTGGATCACATTGACACACTGGGGACATAGCTGTTTAGAATGTTATTAGTGCTAGATGGGCAAATGGATGCTGGATAATTTTATAGGTGGCAAGAAATTGTATGTATGATAGTTGATGTGATAGTTTTAACCAATTTAGACTGTTCAGTGCTATACAGTGGTGTGTTCTGAAAGGTCTATGTGCTGCAAATTTATCAACTTTGTTGTAGCATTGTTGAGGTTTTAATTTTCATGAAGCCTGGAGTTTAGTAAGGATGGGAGCAGCATAAAGAAGAGTGGGGAGGAGAAAAGTAATGGCAAGTGTAGTTTTAGTTGTGTCGCTGAGAGAGATTTTGGCTCTGTAAAGCACCCCTTGCTGCTTTTGATGAGTTTTAGTATATGCAAGTCAAATGCAAGATTATCATGCACTATTACTCCTAATAGCTCGCTATGAGAAGTGACTTCAGTGGTTATATTATCAAGAGAGAGGACTTTAAGTTTTGTTTTTTCATGACAGAGGGATTTGGGGAAAAAAAAGTAGTAGTTTGGTATTTTTTGGGTTGAGCATGAGTTGTGAGTTACAAAGCCATGTTTCAGTGTCTGTTAAAGCTTCCTGAGTAATTTTGTAGAGGTGTACCATGTTGTCAGATGTGCAAACAAGAGTGGAATCATTTGTGTATTGTATAAGAATGGCCTGTTGTGTGGAAGTATAGAGGGTGATGGTGAAAATGTTAAAGAGGACGGGACCAAGGATAGAGCCTTGTGGTACACTGGTAGTGACTGGGAGGTAAGGAGTGAGCATACAGTGATATTTTACTGACTGATACCTATTGGACAGGTAGCTTTTGAACCACAGAAAGGTGGGCTGAGAGAGACCTAGTGAGGACATATGAAGTAGACGTTTGCTGTGACCAACTGTGTCGAAGGCTTTAGACAAGTCTAGAAATAAGGAGGAGACTAGTTTGCCATTATCTCTAGTTTATTGACTGTATCTATATAGTTTAGAATGGCAGTGTTAGTACTATGGGAAGGATGGAAGCCATGTTGTGTGGGGGATAGGCGTTTTTCCTGCAGGAGATAGCCTACCATTGTTTTTCAATATATTTATTTTGGCGAGGGGAGATAAGATTGCTTTAGGTCTAAAACTATTAATGTCTGCTGAATTTCCTCCTTTGTGCAAAGGGATAATGTGTGCTATTTCCAGAGACAGGGAACGTAAAATTCCTGGACTGACCTATTTATAAGGATTGAGGCAGGATAGGCAATGCTATTAGTTGCTAGTTTTAGATACTTTCTTGGAAGGTCATCAACTGAAGTTTTACTCTCCAGTTTGTTGAATGTCTATTACGTGGTTTGTATCAGGTGTGTGTGTGTGTGTGAGCGCGTGTGTGTGTTTGTTTTTGTTAGGCATAGGAACATAGAAGCAATACCAGGCAAGCAACCATGGGGACCATAAAGTGTCTTTATGTATACACCTTTATGTAGACAGACTTAAAAGTTTGTACCTCCATATTCACATACTTATCAGTGCCAACCTCCCAAACTGAGCAAGGCTGTACACAGCGAGCGTCTGTGGGTTATGGGCGGTGAAAGAGGTAGAAAAGGGGATAGGTCTAGTGTTGTGAGCTTGTGTGTTATATGCGTCGGTACATATGTGTTAGTGATTCTCTACTCTATAGAAAAACTGGAAGGAACAGACTATATTAATTTTATGAAAACACAAATAAACAACTGAACTGATATTCCACATCAGGAATTGTTGATTGACAGGGCACATCATTTGTATGGTCCAAACATGGCCATGAGAAAGCAACCTAGACCTTC
The DNA here is from genome assembly GCF_019279795.1 of Protopterus annectens. Classification (NCBI taxonomy): domain Eukaryota; kingdom Metazoa; phylum Chordata; order Ceratodontiformes; family Protopteridae; genus Protopterus; species Protopterus annectens. The sequence goes on along the minus strand of NC_056737.1, from coordinate 1,574,842,638 downwards.
AATAGTAAAGAGTGCAATCCTACCTACAGAAAGAGCTGATTCTGACAAAACTGTGGCAGAAGGACAAAGTACCAAATGTGGGAGACAGTAGAGTGTTTGTGGAAAATGATTACTCACTGTACAGCAGGCATAAGAAGAGTACATTTATTCCAGTAATTAGGGAATGTTGAGAAGCAAGTGTGAGATTCAAGCTGCTGTACAAGCTATTTTCAGAATATTCTTTCCTGGAGGACCAAAATCATTTTTTTATGCAGAACATGCTGAGGAGGGAATGTGTGTTAAATCCCTGGAAAACAAAATGGATTAGCTAAGATTGGCCCTAAACAGCCATAGAGAGGTGAGAAACTGTTGTGAGTTTATCCTTACAGAAATAATGGCTAAACTCAAATATCACTGACAGTACTGTTCATGTAGATGTACTATCATTATTTACAGGAGACAGAAACCAGGCTCTTAGTGGAAAATCCAGGGTAGGTGGAGTTTACATCTACATAAACAACAACTGGTGCTCCAGCTGCAAGAAAGTCTCTGCCCACTGTTGTGTGAACATAGAGTTCATGACAGTAAAATGCAGACCCTTTTACCTGCTGAAAGAAATCTCAGCTGTTTATATTCCTCCAAGTGCAAACACAAATGAAGCACTGGCCACACTTTACCAGTCAATCAGTGAAATCCAGAATAAAACCCCAATTCTGTCTATATCATACGACGTTAACCAGGCTAATGTAAAATCAGTTTTATCGCATTACTGCCAACAAATAGAATTTGCCATCAGAGGTGCCAACATACTAGATTGGGTCTACACCAAAGTCAAACAGGTGTTCAGGGCAAAGCCCCTCCCGCACCTTGGTAACTCAGATCATCTATTCAGTATGCTGACACCAGCCTACAGACCACTGCTAATCAGAGAGAAACCATCCAAGAAGCAAATAGGAGTCTGGCCAGGAAAAGCAATCTCTGCACTTCAGGATTGCTTTGAATGTACAGATTGGAACATGTTCAAAAAAGCTGCCACTGTGGATCAGCACCCCAACCTGGAAGAGGACACTGAGTCAGTAGTAGGATACATATCAAAGTGTGTGGATGATGTGACAGTCACCAAGAACATCTCCATACGAGCCAACCAGAAACCCTGGCTCACAAGTGAATTGTATGAGCTCCTAGGGGCAAGCAACACTGCCTTCAAGTCAGGGAATAGGGATGCCCTTTGGTCAGCCAGAGTGAACCTGAGCAAGGGAGTAAAAACAGCAAAAAGGGCATATAATCAGAAGATACAAAGCCACTTGAGAGACTCAAGAAGACTGCGGCAAAGCATAGAGTACATCACAGACTACAAGCCTATGTCAGCACAGTGCAGTGACAACACTGACATCCTCAACACCTTCAATAGGTTTGAGGAAAGAAATAACACAAAGGCAGTGAAAGCCCCTATAAATCAAAGGGACAAAGTACTAGTCCTCCTTCCTGCTGATGTCAGAAGAATCCTGCACAGGGTTAACACAAGGAAGCTGGACCTGACAATATCCTGGGACAGGTGCTCAGAGAATGCACTGACCAAATGACACAAGTTCTCACAGACATCTACAACATCTCAATAAGTTAGGCTATCGTACCCAAATGCTTCAAAACTACAACCATAATACCTATACCAAAGAAGTTCCCACCTGTCAATTTTAGAAGATAGCATAAAACACACTCTCCACTAACGATCCATAATGAAATGGCAGCGAGAGTGGAAAGCACAAAATTCCTGGGGGTACATGTCACAGATGACCTAACATGGAGCATTAATACTACTACCATTGTAAAGAAAGCACAGCAACACCTTAATTTCTTGCGAAAGATGAGGAGGGTAAACATCCTGTCTTCAATCCTGACTACCTTCTACAGAGTCACCATAGAGAATATACTAGACAACAGTATTGCAACTTGGTATGGTAACTGCTCCACCTCTGACCGAAATAGGGTTGCCACCTTTTCAGATGCCCAAACTGGAAATTTTTTTGTAGAAATGTGAGATTTTGCAGGACAAAACATACCCACGGCCAGTGCAAAGGACAGAACTTCACCTTTTTGCCAAAATAAAAGCTTATTTTTGTTGCAATTGAGTTGCTTATGCTATTTCATATAATATTTATGTGTTCCAGATACAAAATAACTATTTTATGCAACTATTAAAGAAAAATTAAGAAATATATTTTGTCTTAAAATCTCAGGACATTTGCCATTTTTTATTTATTTATTTATTTTTTTTCACAGGACACAGCTGCCCAAAGTGGGACTGTCACTCGCATAGAGGGACAGGTGGTAATCCTAGACTGAAAGGCCCTCTGGAAAGTGGTTAGGGTAGCAGAGAAAATCATTGGGGCCACACTCCCAGCCATCTAAGAATTTTCCCTGTCACAGTGTCTCAGCAGAGCCAACATGATAACCAGAGGCACTACCCACCCTGGCCATGGACTGTTCATCTATTTATCTTCTGGTAAATGCTACTGCAGTATGAGATGCAAAACAGCCATATTCAGTAAGAGTTTCTTCCCACAGACCATTAGACTACTAAACTCACACTAACTTCACACCATGTTGAATTCTGAACTCTGAAAAAGGCTGCTGAAAATTCCAGCAACAATACTTTATATTTTTTGTGCAATCATATTTCTGTGCAATAACACCACTGAGATTCTTAAATTCATGCTTTTGTGCACTTATCAAAGCTGTAAAGAAACTGTGCAATAACGACTACCATGGAAAAAGTCTCCTGTATGTACAGTCAGTATGTAGAGTAGTTAGAGTTTAAGAAAATAATCTGTGTCATGTCAATAGTAGCTGTTGTACTGTAGATTGTCTACATGTGGAAATGCCTCCATCTTGAGATGGAGTAACAAAATTTAATTCAATGATGCACAAGTTGTACAGTCTGAATAACAATAAAGTTCACTTCGACTTTGACAAATGTCTGTCCAAATAAAACTGAGCTATCAAACAGAAGGAGATTCTGCTTGTTCTTCTGATAATAAAGCCTACAGAGAGACTATGCCAGTGTAACCTTTTCCAATGTTTAAAGGAAAATGCTAGAGAGACAGAAAAAAAGCACAAGAGTTGGCTAGAAGAACCAGGAGTATGTTGCAAATCGACCAGAGACTGGATTTGGAAGATGGAGAGCAACAGGAAAAAAGCAGCAACTTAGAAATTGACAAATGCATGTGGGAATACAGTGCATTAATTAGATTTGTGAAACATGGTGGAACAGGAAAACCTGGAAATATTGGACTTTTTTGACTTTGTTAAACTTGTAAGGGACTCCAAAGCATATGCCCTACTTCATGTCATTAATGTTTGGAAGAACACTTAGGAGAGGGGAAGAGGAAGGAAAGAATTAACTGTAAGTAAAACAAAATATTGTTCTTAATAGTAGTATTTTTATATATACATGACATAAACCCTATGCTATAAAATAAAGCTTTCTCATTTATTTTTGTGTCTAATGGAATACTAAAGTAAACAGGTGTTTTTTCTTCTTTCTCCTTGTTCATTTTTAAGAAATGTAGGCACTGCAATGTAAAAAGAGAAAAAAAGATTGGAGAAAAAGGCAAGACACAAGAAAATTGATATGATTTTTCTTACATTAGCTTAGGGGAATGATTGGACTAATGGTTTGATCTAATAGATTTTAAGGAAAAGCAAATGAATAAAAGAACATTAAATAGAATGAAAATTTTTCCTCTAGCAAATAAATGAGTGCATGTAGTGAAAGTAACTGTGTTTCTGGTGGTTCTCATATTTGTATGGTGTATGGAGACAATCTGATAAGGTTGCAATAAACACAGAATACATTCTTTCAATGGATAGGAGATAATTTTTATGAAAGTGTTTTTTTCTAATATGGGAGAGGGATAAAGATAAGCTAAAAACAGACAGCACTTAGTGGAAGTAGAAGCACAGGCTGTATCATGCATCTTAGCATGGATAACCTTTATTATAGGTTAATGCAAATCTGTAATTGTGGCTGTCAGTTTGTAACAATTGATGTTAAGTTGTCTATCTCGCCTTCATTCTTGCTGGATGGGTTCGGAGCTGATCCTCGGCTCCGACTCGGCCACTCTAAAAGCTCGAGAGCTAGTTCCACCGGCTCGAGGCTCCCCTATATCCCACAATGCTAGGCGGTAACTCCTCAGATCTCGTTTGCTGCTACAGCGATCGAGGTGCTATTCAACCAGCTCATCAGGTTAGTTTAAAATAACTAGTTGTATCTTAGATAGACCCCCCTTTTAAGTTAGCTTTTCCTCATAAATTTAAAAGTTAAGTAGTTTCCTTCCCTTCTATAGTCCAAGTTTCCTCTGTTATTTCCTAAATTTACTAAACTTATTCCCTTGGGCTTTAGGCCCAGTCCCTCCCTTCCTAGTAGTTGGAGTGACTGTGTTTTGTAGGGATTTAATTTTTCTAAGTTAATTACTAATTTAATTTTAATTTTAACAAGTGTAATCGGTGTGTGTGTGTGATTGTGTGGTTACACCTTGTTTTTTTTCCTTTGGACATGTCTAAGGAATCGAAGGTCTCAGGCTTTAAGAAGTGTGACTCGTGCTGTCAGAAGATGTCTCTGACAGACGGTCACACTTCTTGTGTATACTGCCTAGGACCTTTGCACCTGCAGGACTCATGTGCTGTTTGCCATGGCTTCAGCCCTAGAGTCCTGCAGGAGTGTAAAAATAAGCTCATTCTAAGGGGCTTATTGAAGCCTGAGGGTCCCTCGACTCAATCCTCGGGGAAACCCTCGAAGCCTCCCAGACCTTCGGCTCTGGTATCTGAGCCGTCTTCTGGGGGTCCGAAGGCTGTTTGAACATCGGCTCCAGCCGGAGCCGATGACTCTCGAACTCATGTCCCTACTATTTCCTCGGCTCCGGCTGGAGCCGAGGAAGACATCGCTGAGTCGGCTCCGATCAAATTATCAGAACCGACCTCCAGAAAAAGGTCCCGATCTCCATCTATCGGCTCCGTTCATTAGGCTCCAGCATCACCATTGCTGTCTGAATGGAGCCATAGATCTCACTCCTCTAGGTCGTCGAGACTATCAGATCATGACCTTCAGAGGGTAGTGAGTCGACTTCTTAAGTCCGAGGAACTGGCCCAGATGCTTCAAAGTCTGACTCAACAGTCGAGGACTATTCCCATTACTCAAAATGTTCCTCCTCTGACTCTTCTGAGTTCGGAGTCGGGGCGGCTCGGACCCGAGACTGTGGTGGCGTCGGAACCGATACCTTTGTCTTTGGTGCCGTCGTCTGCTCCGATGTCTTCCTTGGAAGAATCTCGGCACCGGACTTCCCTCGTCGGCTCTGAGGGGGCGAGTGGCATCAGACACTTGTCCGACCGCGCTCTCCCTCTCGGTGCTTCGGCGCTGGTGAGTTTGGCTCCAACATCGGCCTCGGAGCTATCACTGTCAGTGCCGGGGGAGGTTTTCAGCTTTTCGGAGCGGAGACCTCTGGCTCTGCCTGACAGGGGTGCCTTCGAGGTCATGAGGAGTGTGTTAGAACCAGGTTCAACCCCACAGTCGGCTCCTTCTGCCCCTCCCTCCATGGTGCCTCCGGTGATTTCTGCTCACTCTCTCATCCCGGACTGTAGAGAGCCAGCTCCTCAAGTAGAGCCCCCTAGGAAGAGGCAGTGCAAGAGAAAGCACATTGACTCCCCTGAGTCTGTCACCTCTGACACAGATTTAGAGGATTCTGAAGGTTCCCCTCGTTCAACCTCTGAAGATGTCTCCTTTGCAGACATCCTCGAAATCTTAAAACAGAGGGGGAATTGGCCAGCCCTCAACCCTTCAGAGGATGAATCGGTGTATCTTGAGGCGTTTGGCTCTCGCCCTTCCACCTCCTGGGTGTCCCCTCTCTTTGACCCCCTCATGCAAGTGGTGGCAAAGAAGGCCTGGGTGGCTCCTGACTCAGTGGAACCCACCCCCAGGAGACCATCAAAATTTATCACTGCCCCCAAGGACAAAGAATTTTTAACCAAAGGCGTCTCTGTTGATGCTATGGTGGTGGCTGCGGCCACCAAGAAGGAGTTAGCTGATCCTTCTGTGCCTGTTCATCCTCCTAACAAGGAGTCTAGGTCGATGGACAGGTACGGGAAGCGGATGTTCTCATCAGCGACCTTTACTATGCGCTCGCTGAATTACCTGTGTCATTTCACTCGTCTTCAGAGGGATTTACTCAAGGAAGCGAGCGAAATGTTAAAGGACCCAACAGCTGCGGGTTTTCAGGATAGGATGAACTCTCAGCTGGCGACCCTTAATTCTATAACTAACTCCTCCATGCTCCTCCTTTCATATGCGGCGGATGGAGCGAGTAGAGCGGCAGGTACAGGTGTAGCCTTGCGCCGGCACACCTGGATGCGGCTATGTAACTTTGCGGACCCTTTCAAGGCATCCTTCACTAATTCCCCTTTTGATGGATCATCCCTCTTTGGTCCTCAAGTGAAGGAAACCCTGACTAGGTGTGAGACTGATGGCAAAACTCTCTCTGCCGTCAGAGTCCATTTTTCTACTCCTTCTAGGCCTTACCCCAAAGGCCAGAAGGGGGGAAAGATGTGGTTCCGCAAACAATCTCAGGGAGATTTGCCTGATGCACAAAGTCGATTCCCCTCCAGAGGCAGAGGGGGAACAATAATGGTAGACGCCGTCCTAGAGGCAGAGGGGGCCCGCAGAACCAGGGCAGTCGAGAAACCTTTTCCGATAAGCCCTTCCAGCATCCCTGAGGTGTTGCCCAACTGTCCACCTTCGGAGGCAGTCGGGGGAAGATTATCTCTGTACCCAGAAGCCTGGCTATCCCTAACTCAAGACAAGTGGGTACAGATTATCATTTCCGAAGGCTACAGAATCCCATTCCTTTTCATTCCGAAGCAATCCAAAAAATCCCTTCCAGACGTTCCACCCAGTCAAAGGGAGCAAGCAGCACTAGAAATTTCAAAGCTGCTTGCAAAAAGAGCCATTCAACCAGTTCCAGCAGACCAACAAGGATCTGGAATCTACTCCAAATTCTTTTTGGTTCCAAAGAAAATAGGGGACTGGAGACCCATTTTGGATCTCAGCAACTTGAACAAGTTTGTCAAGAAAACAAAGTTCCGGATGGTCATGCTGCAGTTCATTCTACCCCTTTTGGGGCGGGACAACTGGATGTGCTCAATAGATCTCCAGGATGCGTACTATCACATCAAAATGAGTCGACGCTCCAGGAGATTCCTCCGCTTCAGGCTGGGAACCAGTCATTTCCAATTCAGGGCCCTGCCCTTTGGTCTCACTACAGCCCCCTGAGTGTTTACCAAATGCATGGCAATGGTCGCCTCTCATCTGAGACGACAAGGATTCCAGGTGTTTCCATATTTAGATGACTGGCTCCTTACAGCCCCCACCAAGCATCTGTTGCTTCTTGCCAGAGACTACACCTTTCACACGTGTCAAACACTAGGCATTTCAATAAATTACGAAAAGTCTGTCTTGTCGCCTTGTCGTGTTATTACCTTCATAGGCGCAAATCTGGACACAATCAACATGTCAGCCAGACTCACAGAGCAGAGAATAGCAGACATACACAGACAGGTCTCTTTTGTCTTGCAGAGCAACAAAGTCAAAGCCAGACTGATTCTGAAGGTCTTAGGGATTATGGCAGCAGCCATCCCTCTTCTACCATTAGCCCACTTCCATATGAGAATTTTACAATGGATGCTCTTCACACAATGGTCTTTCCAACAACTTCCAATGTCCCATCCTATTTGGATAACTCAATCATGCAAGAATCATCTCTCTTGGTGGATCACATCTCCCCAGCTCCACCTAGGGAGACCTTTCATCCCTTCCCCTCCGGTTGCTACAGTGACAACGGACGCCTCCCTGATCGGGTGGGGGGGCATTACCAGGGCAGGACGGTCCAAGGCATGTGGCAACCTTTCGAGCGCCACTTGCACATAAATGTCCTAGAGATGAGAGCAGTGCTTCTAGCGTTGCAAGCCTTACAAGACTCTCTTCTCAAGGGAACTATAGCAATTCAGACAGACAATATGTCTGTAGTGTGGTACATCAACAAACAAGGCGGAACCAGATCTTACCCCCTATGTCGAGAGGCACTCAGACTGTGGCAATGGGCGATTTCTTCTCAGCGGTCTCTGTTAGCAACGCACATTCCCCGGAAGTCCAATGTGATTGCAGACAAATTGAGCAGAGCTATTCTCATGCCTCACGAGTGGTCTCTGAAGAATTCAGTGTTGGAGAAAGTTTTTCGAAAGTGGGGCCGGCCTTGCTGCGACCTTTCGGATACTCCCTAAAACAGCAAGTGTGACGATTTTTTCACCCTCTTTCCCCAACCAGGCCACCCCAGCAGAGACGCTCTAGTACACAATTGGCCCCGGGGACTTCTGTATGCTTTTCCTCCCTTCCCACTGATATCTCAGCTAATACAGAAAGCTATCGCTCAGAAAGCTTCCATGATCCTCATTGCCCCTTACTGGCCTCGACAGGTTTGGTTCCCATTTCTCCACCGTTATCTGTTGGAGCAACCTTGGCATCTGGACCCAGTTCCAGACCTCTTGACCCATCAGTCGGGTCAGTTGCACCACTCCCTTCCTTCTCTGAACCTCACAGCGTGGTTCCTCCAATTCCAACTCTAGCCAGGCTTCCTCTAATATCTCACTCAGTTAGAGATATTTTGATAGCCTCTCATAAATCTTCCACTCGGAAGATTTATCATAGTAAGTGGAAACGTTTTCCCTGTTGGGCGCAGTCAAAGAATATAGATCCTTTCACTGCTTCCATTCAATCAGTTTTAGACTTCCTAGCCAAACTTTTCCACTCAGGTTCGTCCCCGTCTACCATCAAAGTTCAATTGGCTGCAATTTCGAACTTTCATGTTGGAGTCTCAGAGTCCTCCATTATGTCTCACAAACTCTGCAAAGCCTTTGTAAAGGGAGTTTTTCTCCTCAAACCACCTATCAGGGATCCTCCTCCTCAATGGGATCTCAACTTGGCTCTAGCGTCCTTAATTCTTCCCCCCTTTGAACCTGCGGCTTCATGTTCAATGAAGTTACTATCTTGGAAAACACTCTTTTTAGTAGCTATCACTTCAGCTAGAAGAGTCTCTGAACTCCATGCTCTGTGTAGTCGACCCCCTTACCTTGTGTTTCATAAGAATAGGGTGTCCTTACGTACTAACCCGTCCTTTTTGCCTAAGGTAGCTTCACTGGCAAATTTGAATCAAACCATTGACCTTCCTGTGTTCTTCCCTAATTATTCGAACAGGTCAGAACAAAAATTACATTGCTTAGATGTTCATCGCTAACTTAGGTACTATTTAGACAGGACCAAACAATTCAGGAAGTCTGATCAACTGTTTGTTTCTTATGCAGAAGGTAGAATGGGCCTTCCAGTTTCTAAAGTATCTCTCTCTAGATGGCTTACTTCGATGATTACCCTTGTGTATGAGATCAGACATCAACAGTTGCCATCCAAACCCAGGGCTCATTCAACTAGAGCTTTAGCCACATCTATAGCTTTCCAAGATAGGCTGCTTATTGATTCGATTTGTTCTGCAGCTACTTGGGCTTCTCCCCATACCTTCATTTCTCATTATAAGTTGGACTTGGCCTCTAGGGACCGAGCCAACTTTGGTTCCACTGTACTCAAGAGTCTGTTCCGATAGGCCACCCGGGACAAGGTGCTAGGGACGCGGTCCCATCCAGCAAGAATGAAGGCGAGATAGACAACTTAACATTTAGAAGTTATGTACCTACCATAACGTTCCATGTTAGTTGTCTTCTTCTCACCTTCTTTCTTGCGTCCCACCCTCCTTCCCCCTAGCCTGGACAGACCTAGAGGAGTTTGTTTTGTTCCTGTATGGAATTTTCTTGCTGGGCTTAGCTATCAAACGAGATCTGAGGAGTTACCGCCTAGCATTGTGGGATATAGGGGAGCCTCGAGCCGGTGGAACTAGCACTCGAGCTTTTAGAGTGGCCGAGTCGGAGCCGAGGATCGGCTCCGAACCCATCCAGCAAGAAAGAAGGCGAGAAGAAGACAACTAACATGGAACGTTATGGTAGGTATATAACTTCTAATTCCTATCAGGAGTGTTAAACTTCATTATTTGAAGATGTACATAATTGTGTGTGTTAGTATTAAGTTAATAGGCTCTGGGCAAATGTCGGTTTATTGTTTGAGGATTTTCATTAAGACAAAAAATCTTGTAACTTATGACATAGATTCAAATGGATATGATGGGAAACAACTGTATAAAAGATAAACCTGCCATACATTAGTGTATGCATGTAGCACAAAAGCTGAAACTAGACATAACAGGTGCGAATAATAACTTCTTAGAGAATGACAACATTTTCTATATTAGCTTTAAATTTGAATGGTCTCACATATATCTATATATATATATATATATATATATATATATATATATATATATATATATATAAAATAAAGAGTAATGCACTGTATTAAAAATGCAGAGTGCAAATAGCTATGCTACAGGAGAGACATTTGGAAGGAACTGAGCATGTGAATGTGTTAAAGAAAGGATTTCAGGGTGGTTATTCAGTAGTATATTTGAGACAAAGGAAAAGTGGAGTACTTATATTAATTGTAAGAGGAGCTCCAATGGTGACAGAAGAGGGGAAAAAGATAATAATGGTATATTTGTTATATTAAGGGGCTACTGGCAAGGGAGGAGGATTATACTGGCATGTATTTATATTCCACTTAAAACTGTTTTAATGGAGCTTAAGAAAATTTTGGGAGACATAATCAGCTTTCTGCAGGGAATATTACTTATAGTATAGGTGGGGACTGGAATTTGATTTGCACCAGTGAGGATGTGTCTGGGAAAATATAACAAAAAAGGGTAAATATTTGAAGAAACTTATGAAAATATTAGATATGGAAGATGTGAGTTCAGTGGTAAGAGTTTGGACTAAATTTACATATTATTCCACAAGGTACAAAAAGTGGGTTAGGCTGGACAGAAATTAGATTTCACAGGAACATGTGCATTTAATTAAAAGTTTTGATACACATCCAATAACTATTTCAGATCACATACCAATAACCGAAATAAAAATGAGACATTGGCACTCTTCCATCTATCTGTTAAAAAAAGAGAAATTTAAGGAATAGGTAGTGGAAATTATTTGAGAGTTATTAGGGAAGATAGAAATTTCTTCTGAAAATATAGCTAGGGAGTGGGATAAAATTAAAGTGAAGTATACAAATATGGTGGAAATAATAGAGAGATATGGTTAAGAAGTCAAAAAAGGGACTAACAAAGGGTAACATATTTCAGAAAAGGGGGAATCTCACAGAACAAGAAGAGGCGCAATTGCAGAGTGCTAAACAGAAAATAAGGGATTACCTGAAAAATATGCGGGAGTTTAGAACAACTGCTGTTAAGTGACTGTTTTTTGATAATAGTTCCAGCACCCAAATTTTTTTTGCACAATGACTCGGGCAACAGAAATTAGAAAGGGCTGTCACCAAGCTTAGGAAGCCTATAAAAGGAAAATAACCAGAGATGCTATAGAGGTACTAGAAATATTTCAGACATTTTATGAAAATCTGTGTAAAGCAAAGATGTGGAAATAAAAAGGTACAAATGGAAATGTTTATGGAAAAATTAAATATGCCAAGGTTGGAGGTAGATGATAATTACTAACAGGATAGGAGGAGATGAGATAAAAATGGTGATGTATAACCAAGCTACAGGAAAGTCCTCGGTAATAATTGATATTCCTGTGGAAGTTCAGAAGCTAGAAGGGAAGAAACAGATAAAGATCTGGAAGGTTTTGTTTAACAATATTTTAAAAGGAGGAGAAGCAGCAACATCCTGGAAGAAAGCAGTGGCTGTAATACATAAAGATGTTAAAAATCCATCAAATCCATTTTCATATAGGCCCATTTCAATTATAAACCATGATTATAATATGTTTATGTCTATAATGGCTAAAAGAATAATAAAGATGATGCCAAAATTGATAAATATGGATTAGTGTGTATGAAGGAGTGTTGAAGGAATTTTTATCTGAAGTTATTCTGCTCTTCAGTAACTCGAACTAAAGCTAGTGTTGCTGAATTTTGTTATTTGCTAGTAATTACAGGTGTGGGGGTAGCCACATTCTTTGATTTCCTGTCCTTGCATATTTAAACTGGTGCATGTGAAATAATT
>NC_056737.1:1574819129-1574829938 GCF_019279795.1 Protopterus annectens | reverse complement strand
TTTTTCTGCTTATCTGTCTGCCGCGCTGTTATGCTGCCTGTCTACTTGGCTCTGCTGTGTCAATTCTTCACTCTTTGCAATCTGCTAACTCCCTACTTTTCTTTGCATTCCATATGCCTCCCCTATCCCGTTTTGCAGGTTTCTGCATGCAGAGTTGTCAGCTCGCCAATTGGCTTTCGTGGGTTGATTGGTGTTGATTGCTCATTACTACTCCCAATTACACTGCTTCCACATTTCCTCATATTCTCAGCATCACCTTCCTGCATCCGTTGTTTGTTGGTGAGGCGTCAAATGAACTGGGTTGAGGGCGTTATCATCCCTCGTGCACATGCATCTCTGCGGCGCATTGTGTGACTCTCAAGCTCAACTATTTCCCCCACACGCCATGTCCTGCTGCTGTGATGTGTGCAATGTACCGCCCATGTTTGCTGGGCTCCAATATGCTTCCTCCTACAGTGGCACACCCCTCTGCACGTGGACATGTATTCCCCTCTGAGCCACTCCTGCGTATGTATTACCGCTCTGCGCCATTTTGTGCACAATATTGCAGCGAGGTAGGGGTTTTCGATTCAACATTATCATACTTGCCTCATTTACTTGCATGCCAGCATTGACTACTAATTCATAGTTACGGCGCCCGAAGACTGGCCAGCGACTCCTTGTAACCCTTGCACCGTGGATTTGGCTTTCCATGCATACCATGGTGTATTGTGGCTGTGATGCTGATTTGTGTTACGCTGCTCTTTTATGACATTGTCATATTATTTCATTATTTAGCACCTTCGCATAGAACATGTCCTGGGGTTCTGCTGCGTGTTTCTGTGGACATACCATTTATGTCATTATTTACATTTTTTGTGCATGTTTTCTTTTGACATTCTCTCTGTGTCTTTCGCCATTGGCATGTGGCAACAGTGTGATACCACAAGCGTTGACAGCCTTCCGTTACTCTATGTCATGTTTGGGTAAATGTAAACCCGTTTTTGGTTTACATTGCAGTGTATCTATGCTACGCCTGCGCCGCCGTGGATAAGCTTATATGCCTTCATTTGCATGGTGCAACACCGCACATGGGATGTTTGCTATACCTCGCGGGCCGGGCATAGATCCGGTATGCGCGCCCGGTGGTGCCACGATGGAATTGGATGCGTTACCTGAATAAACGCTGGCGTGACCATCTTTGGCGTTATGCGCGCCTACGCTATGCATCCGCCTGGTGCAACGTTCATGAATCCCGGGGAAGGTTTAAAAAAAAAAAAAAAAAAAGGCAATAAACAGAAATGATGCATATAGGGAAAAAAGCTCCAGATGTTAATGTCACCTGGTTAGATTACTACAGAAATGCTAACCTAAGTAGATAGTATCCACAGATAGTTCCACAAAGACAAGGCAAGACGGCATCATATAAGCTACTAAAATACAGTTATGGCGGCGTATTTGACACCCTCCCCACTCTTGCGTGACATCATCAACTTGTTGCTGGAGAAACACATTCTAAACACAGTTCTCTTGCTCAGCATATCATCCCAGATGCACCTTAAAGTCCTTATATTAATTATGTTCCACTGGTCTTTCATTTTTGTTTTGTTACATTAACAATAGGTGCTAGCATGTCTGCAGCCTCATCACATTTTCACAGATATTCTATTTCAGATCTGGATAAAGTATCATTTCTACCACAAGGCAACATACTTCAGATAAACATGAAAGGAAGGGATAAAAAGAAAACAAAATTAATCCATTCTGGGTCAGATAGATTTGTATTATCACAATTGTTTTTCCTTCAGCCTGGCATTACCCCTGGCTTCACAGTTAGTATATTTAGGAGGTCCTACCTGTCACTGTTAGTATTTGACCTTGTTGATTTATCTACTAATTAAAACAGATTGTACTGACAGATGCATGCATCAACATGCCTATGCTTGTGTGATGACAGATCTTTGCTGATATCACCTACAAAGATTTATGTTCTGACAGTTAGTCTTGGAGAGGATTCCAGTTACTGTAGCCAGGAAGATTGCTCCAGAGAGATATTTCTTAAATTAAATAAAACAGTAAACTGTTAATATATACTCTCTGTCATTCTTCTGTATGTACCCTTAAGATAGTTTAAACAGAACAATTACCCTTAGCGTATACATGTTTCTATCTTAGTTTGTTGTTTTTTGAGGTGTATGTCCTCGTTTAGACTTGCCATTCCATAACTATAATTCACTTAGTATTTTATATAATAACTATATATAAAGCTTTTCTCCCAGTGCACTCGCTAAAGGTGAAAACCAACCCAGTCAGACTTTCCTTATTAACACATGTAAAATAGGTAAAGTAAGTATGTTTGAATACCATTTATGATTTCCTTGTTACTGGGTATTTGGGTTGTGTGTTTTATATGCATTCAAAAACCTGCACACTTAATACACATTTCTTTCAAGGAGTTTCCCTTCAATAAATATGTCTCTTTCCTTTTGGGAAGCAATGTCAAAGTTATGAGAAGCGCACACATTTCGCTGAAGCACATAACATAAAGATAAATATCTTTATAACTGTTGTAATATTTGCAATTTTGTTTGTATGTTTCTGTTTTAACAGGGCATATTCCCTCAAGATGATTTTTCTGAGTCATAGCGTTTATAAATATTAACATCACAAATTATGTTTGCTATATAATTGCCTCAAGGAAATATAGGAAAGCCTCATGACTGTAATAATTAAAGCTCAACCCTTCTCCATGAACCACCCTTGTATTGAGAGCAAGTACAATCTGATATAAGCAACACAGATGACATTTTAATTAGACAGTATGAGAAATGTATCAGATATTTTCCTGAAGTTCAAGCTGTATTTTTTCCAAAGATGATCTGAAATCTCACGGCCGTATTATTACTATGTTTCAATGAATATGGTTATGCAATGAATAACCTGGGATGACAAATATCTTGTAAGACTGGTGCATTTATGGCCATACTCATCATACAGTATCCAAGCCAACAATGTCCCTCTGCAGAATCATCTGATTCAGATTTCACTGCATGGAACAGCATCCTCACAATCGCACCAGTCATTTAATCTCTGGACTTCAGGACATCCAGCACACCCTGTCTTAAGTAAAATGACAAGACTGAATCCTGTATCATTCTCCGATAACCCCTACAATGATGTCTAAAGAGATTACCCCTCACAGGTCCTATATAAAGGCCCCTCATTCTTCTTATACACCCGAGAATCACACCATTCACCTTTCAAGACTCTGTCTATTCAGCTCGTCAAAGCCTCAATGATATGACTACCTTGCACACCCCCAACTCACTTTCTTCAAATTTGTCATGAAGCGTTCCATTAGTTTATTTAATTAGTGACTCATCGCATTAACATGAACAGTCTACTCCAAACCCTCTTGTTTTTAATGAGACCCAATCAGCTGGCCCCAAAGCCAGAATCAATACCCGAACATCTGTTAACAGGTGCAGGACCTTCCCCTCCGAACTTCCATCTGTACATAAATGCGTTTCATTACTGAAACGCTGAGCACCCACTGTGTTTTCAGTGATATGGCCCCAAAATATGCTATACATTTCAGATCATACAAAATGCGATAATTATATATGAGCGAATCGCTCTCTGAAGCAATTCAACCAAAGGGACAACAGAAACAAGTAAAAGATTCAGTGTACGTGAATTAGTGCACTTTTCACTTCAAAAGCTATCTCTACCTTAACATTGCGAGTCTCCGCTACAATGATGACGTCACCACCAAGCTCCGTATCTTCATGAAGGTGCGTGGCTTAGATCTAGCTTCTGTTGTTGAGGTAAATAAAAGATTTTCTCTCAGATTAGTCTCGAGAGTTTTAATAACTCCCTCCAAAATGTTTATGACTAAACTAAGGCATTGTAGATGCCCAAACTAAGAAAAAAGAAAAAAAAACACTTGTACGCTGTTTGAGTAGACACAAATAAAAAATATTTACATTACTAAATCAACTTTAAATGCCTGCACCTTGCTTGTGAAAAAAGCATTCAAGCACATAACAAATTAGCGTTTTACCCTTTTCTTCAAGTACAATAAGAAATATATTTGTGTTTGTATATTTAGGCACTGTACATATTCTTGACAGAAGCAAATATTAATGGATTTATATCTCTTGTTTTCTGTTCTAGCCTAATATTAATAAAAGAATTGTCATAATAGCATTTAACTTGTTGTAATTAAACTAAACGTGAAACTGAATCTCAGACATTGAGGGAACCATAAGACTTATTTAAGGGCTGAAGGCTGAGTTTAAATTACTGACTTCACCAAAAAGAAAGCAAAAACACTTCCTGTTTTCTAAAGAGAAAAAGGAATGAATAAACATATTTGTGTATATATAAACATTCTGAATACCCTTTATAAGAGTATAATTCACAATAAAATAAACTTATTAACTGTATGTAAATATCCTGTATAAGAAAGAAATATATATATATATTTTCAACACATCTGTACCCAAACAGATATATAAAATGTTAGGAAATTGAATCCGGAAGCTTTTTGAATGCTTTAAAAAAAACATCTTTTGCTCCCTTAGGATCAGAACAGATAAACTTTTTTTCATTAATTGTAAAAGACAAAGTGTTTGGATAAGACATGCGAAATCTTATCCCTCTTTTGATTAATTCTGCACAATAGGGAGAAAGCTTTTGCCTGTTTAGTTTTATTTGAGGAGGAAAGTCCTGTGAGAATGATAACTTATGCGATTTCCATACAAACTGCTTTTTACTTTTAGCTGCTTGCAAGATTTGAAAAGCGTCTTGAAAATTTAACAGTTTTGTATATATAATCCTTGGTGAAGAAGCATCTTGACTTGCACGTAGAGCTCTGTGTGCTCTCTCAACAGTTATGTTTTTTGAGGATGCTTCACAGTTTAGTAATGCTTCAAAAATACTCTTGGACACAGACAACAGATTATTATTATATTATATAATTTTATAATAATGCATTCATTTGCTCTAGGGATGAAAGTTGATAGGTGTTTAAGGGGATACAGTCATGAATGTTTTTTCAAAACTAAGTCTCATATGTTTGCACTCTGTGTTAGTCATTATGGTTATTGCTGTTCACAAATATCATCAGAATGAATCACAATGTTTTTACTGTTTAAGTATTTGTTTGATTTCAATACATTTTGTTTATGCTATACATATGTTTATCCTATGCTTGGTTATAAAAGTAATTTATCTTTGATACAATCAATATTAGTTAGCTCAGCAAGCATTATATATATGGGGTAACACCAAACTTATTTTTCTTTATGCTTTTCTTATGTAGTAATATATACATAAATCTGATTCATTAATATCTGAAATACAATGTTGAGGAATTTCTTTAATTTGCTATATATTCTACTCAAAATTGGAGCTTATACAAGGAATAAGTGAGTAGGGATTGTGCATGTTGGACATCTTGATTTCAGTTATATATGTAAATATGTTTGATATTATAATAAGGTTTCTTTGTTTAGTTAAGCAAATATACAAAGTTTATCATGTTCATACATTGCAATTGACATTGAAAATGTTAACCAAATTCACTTATATAATTCATTTTTATTTTTCTTCTCTAGTAGGGGTCGGGTGGCTAGGCACTGGGGTACTTGGGAAGAAATTTTATAGAATCTTTAAAACAACTTTATTAGGGAGACGTTATGATTCAACATAACAGGTATAAGACACTGAGGTCTAAAATTAATATTATATTTTGTCAAATCTTAGCCATATGTAATATATCTATCTTTAATTAATATTATGACATTAAATATTGACTCATGGAATGTGAGAGGTTTGCAAAATAAAAAAAAGAGATCCCTACTATTTCATTTGTTATTCAAATCAAAGGCAAATATTTGCTTTTTACAAGAGACACACCTAACTAAAGAAGATTTCGACAAGGAAAAAAACAAGAAATGGATTAAAATGATAGTTGCTACTGGTAATAGCACAAAATCAAGCGGGGTAGCCATTATAATTAAAAACACATTTCAGGGAACTATTTCAGATGTGAAACATGATATAAATGGAAGATGGTGTTACATTATCTCCAGTTTTCATAATATTGACAAGCCAGTTATACTTTTTAATCTTTATGGCCCTTGTGAACAACAACATATCTTTTTTATACAAATATATAATATTTTATCTTTTTACAAAGATCATTATTTAGTTCTGGGGGGGGATTGGAATGCTATCATTAATCCTGAAATTGATCGTACTAGTAGATCTTCCTCCTACAACTTTCAAGCATCCATTGCTTTGGAAGAAATTATAATAGATTTAAATCTTACAGACCCTATCTCTCTCATAACACAATATGATAAAAAAGACTTTTTCACATACTATTCAAAATGTTATAAATCATGGTCAAGACTAGATTTCTTTCTTATTTCTAACTGTCTTACTCATAGGAAGATTAACTACTCTCTAGAACCTAGATATTTTTCTGACCACTCCAGAATATCTCTTGGAATTAGTATGGACTCACATGCAACAAAATTATTCTCATATAATAGTTGGACATTGAATAATAATTTACTTTCAAATGAAAGCATACATAAATTAATAGCTGAAACAATAAAAGAAACATATCTTAATTTAGACAAAACAGATATCCCTTTAGATATACAATGGGCAGCATGCAAGGCAACTCTTAGAGGTATATTAATTAACAAAGCATCATATTTTAAAAAACAATATAAAAATAAAGAATTACAATTAAAATTAAAAATTCAAAATTTGGAAAATCAATATAGAACATGCCCCGATTCCTCTACATATGAAATATTATTGAGTTCCCAAAAAGAATTATTACTTTTACATCAACATAACCTTACTATTTCAGAGCAAAGGTTATTAGCTACATACTCCGAATGGGCACAGGTTCCTTCTAAAGTGTTAGCCAGGATAATAAAAGGTAATCAATCTCTTCCTAGAATTTCGTCACTAAAATATAATAACAAGAGTTACAACACTGATCAGGAAATTTTGCAGCTTTTTGCATCATTGTTCTCAGAGATATACTCAAAGGAAAATAATTCTAGGGATAAACAACAGATAGTGAACTTCGCATCTTCTATTAAATTTCCTAGATTAAATGATCGACAAAAAAACACACTCTCTGCCACATTGACTGTTAAAGAAATATCGGAAGCTATTAGTAGACTTAAGACCAGTAAAGCACCGGGACCAGACGGCTTCACACCCGAATTTTTTAAAATTTACTCATCTGAACTTTCACCCCTTCTCTTTGAAATTTTTAATTATATATTGATTCATGGTATATCTGATTTGTATTGGAATACCTCAAAAACCATTTTAATTCTGAAAAGAGACAAGGAAAAAACTGACCCTAATAATTATAGGCCTATTTCCTTGATTAACATTGATATTAAAATTCTAGCTTCTTTACTTGCTTATAGATTAAAAAATGTTTTATCATCTTTAATTTCTACAGAACAAGCGGGCTTTATGTCACATAGACATTCATGGGATAATACCTTGACAATTGATGCTCTTATTCACTTTACCAAAAATAATTCAAATCCTATGTATGCATTAATTCTTGACGCTGCTAAGGCTTTTGATAGGGTTAACTGGGACTTTTTGTTTCACATTATGTCTTGTTTCAATATACCATCTACTTACATAGACTCTATTAAAATGCTATATAAAAACTCTTATACTTTTCTTTACATCAATAGGAAAACATCCAAAAATATAAAGATCATTAATGGCACAAAGCAAGGATGCCCATTATCTCCCTTCTTATTTAATTTATATATAGAACCCCTATTACTATACATAACACAAAATACCTTCCATAATATTCCTAGAATTTTTAACACTAAAGTTTGTTTGTCCGCTTTTGCAGACGATCTTATATTATATTTTCAAACACCCTGCTCAGATTTTTCTAAACTAATTTGCTCCATTGAAAAATTCTCAGAGGTCTCTGGATATCAGATTAATTCTCAAAAAACACATATTCTTCCCATTAATCCACTTGCTCACAAGTCATATTTGTTTCCTGACTCCACTTTCCGGATAGTTCAGAATTTCAAATATTTAGGGATTCATATAAACCATAATGGTCTCTCCACATTTCAAAATAATCTAGCTAAAGTGTGGTCATTGATTATACTTGACTTGAATAGATGGAAATTGTTAAATCTACCACTTCTATCAAAAGCAGCTATAATAAAAATGAATATTCTTCCCAGATTGTTGTTTCAATTCAATGCTGTGGATCAGTTGATTCCAAAATCCTTTTTCTCAAAAATTAATAAAACTTTGGCTAACTTCTTATGGTTTCCTAAATCAGTAAGAATTTCTTATGTTAAGCTAATGTCACCTAAAAATAGGGGAGGACTTGGTCTTCCCAATTTTCATCTTTATTATTTGATTATCTTGGCCAATAAATTATTAATTATCATAAACATAAAGACTGAAAAGTTTAGTCAATATTCAATTTGGACAAAATTATGGTATCAATATATATTAACTAAGAACATCAATCCTCTAGCTCTTCCTTTCCTTTCATTAGACGTCATGAATAAGTTAAAAATTCCTAATTCTTTAAAACAAAAAATTATTGCTTTTCAAGAACTGTTAAAACTTGTAAATTTAGAAAATACATTTCAATTAATGCAACCTCTCCATTTAAATCCTAATATTAGTTTAGATAGTATTTCTTTTAATCTTTCAAATTTTCCTCTGATTAAGGATCTTACTGTGTGGGATCTGATACAATACAAGAACGAAACTCTCTCAAATATACGTAAAAATCTCAAAGTTAATATTAATTATCTAACCATTCTACGTCAATTGAGAGATGTTATCAATGCTAAATTTATACACATCATTGTAGATAGCACAGATATTAATAACTATAAAGTGTTTTTAAAAGTCCTCATGCTACCAGAGAAAATGTTATCTAAATCTTATAATCTTATAAATCAAATAATTCATAACGCAGTGTGTCTCTTTTCCACTTATTGGGACAAATACAACTCTCACATATCTATAAATCAGAAACTTTCAGCTATCAAAATTACATTAGAATACTCGCCCTTCAAAAAACTCTTCTACACTCAACTAATGATTAACAATAATGCATATTTTACTCCTTCTAAACTTAATAAATTTGATTCTAATAAATCGCCCTCATGTTCTTGTTGTTCACATCCTAATGCAGATCTTTTACACATTTTTTGGTCTTGTCATCATTCACACAAACTTTGGACGTCCCTAAAAGTTCGTTTACAAAAAATGGGATATCATAAATCTACCTTATCTTGGGAAACTGCATTACTACACTTACCAAATACTTATCTCTCTAAATTGGATACGCATGTGTTAATATACATATGTTCACTTATGAAATTATATATCACTCAAAATTGGTTGGATCGTACCAAATTGAATTGGAATAATTTTAAAATTTTGGTCCACACATACATCAGTGCGCAGAAAATGATAGTGCAAAGTCCCAAGAAGTTAACATTTATTAGCAAAGCTATAGAAAAGGTGTTACATATTGTTAATAGTGTATAGATGGCCACTTTCTTTCTGGGATTTGTAGACCTTAGTCTCATCTATATTTCTATACTTATTTTTATTTTAGATTAATACTTACCTAGATATATTCTTTGGTTAACATTTGTATATAATGTAAATAGTTAAATGTATATTCTCAAAATGCATTGTGACAAAACATTCATTTACAAATTGTATCTTCAGAGATATCTCTTAATGTTTCATTTTTCATATGTATTCTAATTTTGTTATTGTCAATATAGTTTTGTCTTGTTAAAAATTTAATAAAAAGTTTTTTGAAAAAAAAAAAGATTGCTCCAGAGGGGGAAGGGGGAATGTATACTATTACAACAAGTGACTTGATGTCTTTATCAATATGAAAGGAGATTACTGCACATTTGGAGTCTGTACTATTTTTACAGTTTGCTGGCTGCTGGGCTGGATATATGTTTTGGGTGTTTTCTGACAAGTAACGTAGTTCTCCTGCCTGGTAATTAGTTAGTTCTGTTGTCTAGTAACATGTTATAGCACAGTATAAGGACGTTTGATGGACAGTCTGGTGATTTCAAACAGCTTTCAGAAGCAGCTAGAATTACAGCTTGTTTTCAGTCACCCAGGCTTCAGTGTTGTTAATCTTATTTTTTATGCTTTGAATATATTGGATTATGACCTGAGTGTTGAGATCCATAGAGTTATGTTGTCTGGAGCTACAGATGTACGCTCCTGGAAGAGTAGCTTCAAAACGTTCAGTGGTGTCCTATTAAGCAAACAACAGAAAATTTTCTTGTCTTTTTTTTTTGTTAGCTATTAAATCCTGAAATGTTTCTAGCCCTGCTGCTAAACAAATGTTGAAAACTCTTGACTGTAACCTCAGATCATACAGCCACACAGCTCATATCTTGCAAACTCTTCAAAGAGTAAATTACCAGTGCAGCAAACACTGCTTTTAAATCTCAGGTCCAAAGCCATGGGAATCTTTACCTCTGACCATAAAATCTTTAACATCTTATACTACACTCTGAACTAAATTTAAATCACATCTCCTCAGAGAAGGCAAATGTAAGTCCTTTACACCTAGTAATATTTCTGATCCTTTTTTGCCTAACACTTCATACACTTTATATCCATCCACAACCTCAATTTTACATTTCTGCACATATACATATATATATATATATATATATATATATATATATATATATATATATATATATATATATATATATATATATATATATATATATA
>NC_056737.1:1574809129-1574814129 GCF_019279795.1 Protopterus annectens | reverse complement strand
TGTGGATCCCTCGGCTCTGGCCGGAGCCGAGGTAGTACAAGTTCCCGTGTCGGCTCCGACCAGACCTTCGGAGCCGACAACTAGGAAGAGGTCCAGGTCACCATCTCTTGGCTCCGTTCATTCGGCTCCAGGATCTCCCCTGCTGTCTGAGCGGGCCACAGATCTCACTCCTCTAGGTCGCCGAGGTTGTGCCGGATCATGACCTTGGGAGGGTAGTGAGTCGACTACTTAAGTCGAGGCACTGGCCCAGATGCTTCAGAGCCCGACTCATCAGTCGATGCCTGCCCGGTCCATCAACTTATTCCTCCGCCGACTCCTTTGAGCTCGGGCCGGGTCGAATGTCGGAACCGAGACTGTGTTAGCGTCGGAGCCGATACAATTGTCTTCGGCTCCGTCGTGCTCCGTTTCTTCCTTGGAAGAATCTCAGCGCCGGACTTCCCTCGTCGGCTCGAGGGGTGAGTGGCATCGGACCCTTGTCAGACCCCTCTCCCTCTCGGTGCCCGGCGCTAGTGAGTTCGGCTCCGACATCGACCTCGGAGCCATCACTGTCGGTGCCGAGGGAGGTTCTTAGCTTCGGGCGGGGACCTCTGGCTCTGCCTGACAGGGGTGCATTCGAGGTCATGCTGAGTGTGTTAGAGCTCTGGCTCTACTCACGGTCGGCTCCGTCCGCCCCTCCCTCTATGGTGCCTCAGTCTAAGGCGACTCACTCCCTCATCGCGGACCGCAGAGAGCCAGCTCCTCAGCAAAGCCCTGTGGGGATTTCAGCCTCTTCCGAGGCCTCTCCTGATTTGGCAGAAGAGCCCCTCGAAGAGGAAGTGTAGAGGAAACACATTGACTCACCTGAGTCCATCACGTCAGACACAGATTTGGATGATTCTGAGGGTTCCCCGTTCCCCTTCTGAAGATGTCTCATTTGCAGACATTCTGGAGATCCTGAAACAGAGGAAATTGGCCAGCCCTCAACCCTTGAGGGCGAATCTGTGTATCTTGAGGCGTTGGCTCCGTCCTTCCACCTCCTGGGTGTCCCTCTTCGACCCCTCATGCAGGTGGTTGCTAAGAAGGCATGGACAGCTCCTGATTCAGTGGACCCCACTCCCAGGAGACCCTCCAAGTTCATTACAGCTCCGACAGACAAACAATTTTTAACAAAGGAGTTTCTGTGGATGCTATGGTGGTAGCTGCTGCCACTAAGAAGGAGTTAGCTGATCCTTCAGTACCTGTCCATCCACCTAACAAGGAATCTAGGTCCATGGATAGGTGCGAGCGGATGTTTTAAGTCAGCGGCGTTTACCATGCGTTAAGCTGAACTACCTGTGCCATTTTACTGCGTCTTCAAAGGGACTTGATCAAGGAAGTGAGTGAAATGTTAAAGGACCCTACAGCTCGGATTTCCAAGATAAGATGAACACGCGGCTGGCTACCCTTAATTCCATAACCAACTCCTCCATGCGCCTCCTTTCTTACGTGGCTGATGGAGCGAGCAGAGCACGCAGGCACAGGTGTGGCCTTACGTAGGGCATGCCTGGATGCGGCTATGCAATGCGGACCCCTTCAAGGCGTCTTTCACAAACTCCCCGTTTGATGGATCATCCCTCTTTGGTCCTCAAGTGAAAGAAACCTTGACTAGGTGCTTGAGACTGATGGCAAGACCCTTTCTGCTGTCGGAGTCCGTTTTACTCCTTCCAGGCCTTACCCCAAAGGCCAGAAGGTGGAAAGATGTGGTTCCGTAAACAATCTCAAGGGACTTAAGCCTGGCACAGAGTCATTTCCGCCAGAGGCAGAGGTGGGAATAACAATGGTAGAGCGATAAGCCCTAGGGGCAGGGGGTCCGGGATGGGAACCAGGGCGTTCTGGGAACCTTCCTGACAAGCCCTTTCAGCATCCCTGAGGTGTTGCCCGACTGCCCATCTTCGGGGGCAGTCGGGGGAAGATTGTCACTGTACCCAGAAGCCTGGCTATCCCTGACTCAAGACAAATGGGTACAGTCCATCATTTCCGAAGGCTATTCTATCCCCTTTCTTCGTTTTCCAAGTCAGTCAAAAAAATCCCTTCCAGATGTTCCACCCGCTCAAAGGGATCTAGCAGTTTTGGAGATTTCAAAACTACTTGCAAAAAGAGCAATTCAACCAGTTCCAGCAGACCAGCAAGGATCCGGAGTCTACTCAAGGTTCTTTTTAGTTCCAAAGAAAACAGGGGACTGGAGACCAATTTTGGATCTCAGTATCTTGAACAAATCAGTCAAGAAAACAAGATTTCGGATGGTCACGCTGCAATCCATCCTTCCCCTTTTGGGCAAAGGAAACTGGATGTGCTCCATAGACCTTCAGGATGCGTACTATCACATAAAGATGAACAGACGCTCCAGAAGATTCCTCCGCTTCAGGCTGGGAACCAGTCATTTTCAATTCAGGGCCCTGCCCTTTGGTCTCCCACCACTGCCCCGGGTGTTTACCAAATGCATGGCAGTGGTAGCTTCTCACCTGAGGCGTCAAGGATTCCAGGTGTTTCCATATCTGGGCGACTGGCTCCTCACAGCTCCACCAAGCATCTCCTTCTCATGGCCAGAGATTACACTTTTCGGCGTTTGTCAAAGCTGGGCATTTCAATAAGTGCGAAAAGTCTGTTTTGTCGCCTTGTCGCACTATTACCTACATAGGCACATCTAGATACAATAAACATGTAATAAGACTGGCGCATCAGAGAATATCAGACATTCACAAATTGGTATCACTCCTTCTCAACAACAACAGAATCAAAGCCAGGTTAGTTCTGAAGGTGTTGGGGATTATGGCAGCGGCCATACCTCTCACTTCCATTAGCCAGATACCACATGCGACTCCTTCAATGGATGCTCTTTACTCAATGGTCTTACCAGCAACTTCCAATGTCTCACACCATTATGATCACGCAAGCGTGCAAAAATCATCTCATGTGGTGGATGTCTTCCCCAGCTCTTGTCGGGGAGAGACCCTTTGTTCCACCTCCTCCGGTTGCTACTCTGACAGCGGATGCCTCCCTGATCGGGTGGGGGCATTATCAGGGCAGGGCGGTCCAGGGCACATGGCAAAAGCGAGTGCCACTTGCACATAAATGTTCTGGAGATGAGAGCAGTGCTTTTAAGCGTTGCAAGCCCTTCAAGACTCTCTTCCCTTGGGAACGATTGCAATCAGACAGACAATATGTCTGTAGTGTGGTACATCAACAAACAAAGGCGGAACCAGATCTTACCCCCTGTGTCCGAGAAGCACTCAGACTGTGGCAATGGGCGATTTCTTCTCAGCGTTTTTCTGATAGCAACACATCCCGGGAAGTCCAATCAAATTGCGGACAAGTTGAGCAGAGCCATACTCATGCCTCACAGTGGTCTCTGAAAGACTCTGTAGTGAGAGAAATTTTTCTCAAGTGGGGTCAGCCTTGCTGCGATCTTTTTGCTACTCCCCAAAACAGCAAGTGCAGAGAATATTTCACTCTATTCCCCTTACCAGGCCAACCCAGCAGAGACGCTCTAGTCCAAGTTTGGCCCGGGGACTTCTGTATGCATTTCCTCCTTTCCCACTGATCTCTCAAGTAATACAGAAAGCTATCGCTCAGAAGGCCTCTTTAATCCTCATTGCTCCTTACTGGCCTCGACAAGTGTGGTTCCCCTTTCTACATCGTTTTCTCTTGGAGCGACCGTGGAATCTGGACTGGTTCCAGATCTTTTGATCCATCAGTCGGGTCAGTTTCATCGCTCCCTCCCCTCTCTGAACCTCACTGCTTGGTTCCTCCAGTTCCAACCTTAGCCAGGCTTCCTCAATTATCTCACTCTGTTAGAGATATTTTGATAGCTTCCCATAAATCTTCCACTCGAAAGATTTATTTGAGTAAGTGGAAGCAGCTTCACATATTGGGCTCAAGGAAAGGACATAGATCCTTTCACTGCTTCCATCCAACTAGTCCTCGATTTTCTAGCTGAACTCTTCCATGCAGGTTCATGCAGCTATTTCTAACTTTCATGTGGGTATTTCTGAATCTGCCCTAATGTCCCATAAGCTCTGCAAAGCCTTTTTGAAAGGAGTTTTTCTTCTCAGACCTCCTATAAGAAATCCTCCTTCTCCTTGGGACCTAAATTTAGTTCTTGCTTCTTTGATTCTTCCCCCTTTCGAACCTGCAGTCTCCTCTTCTTTAAAATTATTATCATGGAAAACTCTTTTTCTGGTAGCTATTACATCAGCTAGAAGAGTTTCAGAGCTTCAAGCACTCAGCTGTCGTCCTCCTTATCTTTTGTTTCATAAGGACAGAGTATCCTTATGAACTAACCCGTCCTTTACCTAAAGTGGTCTAGACGTCAAATCTGAATCAAAGCATTGATCTACGGTCTTTTTTCCAGAATACTCCAATAGGTCTGAACAAAAATTACACTGCCTGGATGTTCACCGTCAATTGAGGTACTACTTGGATAGGACTAAACAGTTCAGAAGATCTGATCAGCTGTTTGTCTCCTATGCGGAGAACAGAAAGGGACTTTCAGTTTCAAAGGTATCATTATCCAGATGGCTAACATCTTTGATTTCCCTTGTATATGAAATTAGACATCAAAAGTTGCCTGATAAACCTAAGGCTCATTCCACCAGAGCTTTGGCTACTTCTTTAGCCTTCCAAGACAGACTGTCCATCGACACCATTTGTGCAGCGGCTACTTGGGCTACTCCTCACACTTTCATTTCTCATTATAAGTTGGATTTAGCTTCTAGGCATAGAGCTAACTTTGGTTCCACTGTTCTCAGGAGTCTGTTCCGTTAGGCCACCCGGGACAAGGTGCTGGGGCCAGCGGTCCCATCCAGCAAGAATGAAGGCAAGATAGACAACTTAACATATAGAAGTTATGTTCTTACCATAGCGTTCCATGTTAGTTGTCTTCTTCACCATGCTTCTTCTTCGTCCTATCCTTCCCCTGGCCTGGCGACCAAAGGGGTTTATGTATTCTTCTCCCTTTCTTAGCATTTCTTGCAGGGGTAGGA